>NW_027670260.1:0-117659 GCF_964188305.1 Podarcis bocagei | reverse complement strand
CACCATTTTTGAGTGAATTGCCAAAAGTCCGATTTTTGCTGAAATTGTGACCCCGGGGCTTAGGAATTTTTCCAAAAAAATATTTTCTGCCGGTTAAATTTTTGAGGGCTGATTTCTTGTCCTGTGATAAAAAGCCATCTGTTGGAGTGCCAAAGCTTCAGGGGAGCATTTTAAAGCTTTTGGCACCATTTTTGAGTGGATTGCCAAAAGTCAGATTTTTGCTGAAATATTTTCTGCCGGTTAGGTTTTTGAGGGCTGATTTCTTGTCCTGTGATAAAAAGCCTTCTGTTTCAAGTAGCAAACCTTTCAGGAGAGCATTTTCAAGCTTTTGGTACGATTTTGAGTGAATTGCCAAAAGTCAGATTTTTGCTGAAATTGTGACCCCGGGGGTTAGGGATTTCTTCCAAAAAATATTTTCTGCCGGTTAAGTTTTTGAGGGCTGATTTCTTGTCCTGTGATAAAAAGCCTCCTGTTTTCATCGCCAAAGCTTTCAGGGGAGCATTAGCAACCGGTTGGCACCATTTTTGAGTGAACTGCCAAAAGTCAGATTTTTGCTGAAATTGTGACCCCGGGGCTTAGGATTTTTTTCAAAAAAAGTCTTTTCCGCTGGTTAGGTTTTTGAGGGCTGATTTCTTGTCCTGTGATAAAAAGCCTTCTGTTTTGAGTGCCAAAGCTTTCAGGGGAGGATTTTCAAGCTTTTGGCACCATTTTTGAGTGGATTGCCAAAAGTCAGATTTTTGCTGAAATATTTTCTGCCGGTTTAGTATTTGAAGGCTGATTTCTTGTCCTGTGATAAAAAGCCTTCTGTTTCGAGTGCCAAACCTTTCAGGAGAGCATTTTCAAGCTTTTGGCACCATTTTTGAATGAATTGCCAAAAGTTAGATTTTTGCTGAAATTGTGACCCCGGGGGTTAGGGATTTTTTCAAAAAAATATTTTCTTCCAGTTAAGTTTTTGAGGGCTGATTTCTTGCCCTGTGATAAAAAGCCTTCTCTTTCAAGTGCCAAAGCTTTCAGGGGAGCATTTTCAAGCTTTTGGCACCATTTTGAGTGAATTGCCAAAAGTCCGATTTTTGCTGAAATATTTTCTGCCGGTTAAGTTATTGAGGGCTGATTTCTTGTCCTGTGATAAAAGCCTTCTGTTTCAAGTGCCAAACCTTTCAGGAGAGCATTTTCAAGCTTTTGGTACCATTTTTGAGTGAATTGCCAAAAGTCAGATTTTTGCTGAAATTGTGACCCCGGGGGTTAGGGATTCCTTTCAAAAAATATTTTCTGCCGGTTAACTTTTTGAGGGCTGATTTCTTGTCCTGTGATAAAAAGACTTCTGTTTCCATCGCCCAACCATTCAGGGGAGCATTTGCAAGCTGTTGGCAGCATTTTTGAGTGAACTGCCAAAAGTCAGATTTTTGCTGAAATATTTTCTGCCGGTTAAATTTTTGAGGGCTGATTTCTTGTCCTGTGATAAAAAGCCTTCTGTTTCAAGTGCCAAACCTTTCAGGAGAGCATTTTCAAGCTTTTGGTACGATTTTTGAGTGAATTGCCAAAAGTCAGATTTTGCTGAAATTGTGACCCCGGGGCTTAGGGATTTTTCAAAAAATATTTTCTGCCGGTCAAGTTTTTGAGGGCTGATTTCTTGTCCTGTGATAAAAAGCCTTCGGTTTCAAGTGCCAAACCTTTCAGGAGAGCATTAGCAAATGGTTGGCAGCATGTTTGAGTGAATTGCCAAAAGTCAGATTTTTGCTGAAATTGTGACCCCGGGAATTAGGGATTTCTTCAAAAAAATATTTTCTGCCGGTTAACTTTTTGAGGGCTGATTTCTTGTCCTGTGATAAAAAGCCATCTGTTTGGAGTGCCAAAGCTTTCAGAGGAGCATTTTCAAGCTTTTGGCACCATTTTTGAGTGAATTGCCAAAAGTCAGGTTTGTGCTGAAATTGTGACCTCGGGGCTTAGGGATTTTTTCAAAAAAATATTTTCTGCCGGTTAAGGTTTTGAAGGCTGATTTCTTGTCCTGTGATAAAAAGCCTTCTGTTTTGAGTGCGAAACCTTTCAGGAGAGCATTTTCAAGCTTTTTGGCACCATTTTTGAGTGAATTGCCAAAAGTCCGATTTTTGCTGAAATTGTGACCCCGGGGCTTAGGAATTTTTCCAAAAAAATATTTTCTGCCGGTTAAATTTTGAGGGCTGATTTCTTGTCCTGTGATAAAAAGCCATCTGTTTGGAGTGCCAAAGCTTTCAGGGGAGCATTTTAAAGCTTTTGGCACCATTTTTGAGTGGATTGCCAAAAGTCAGATTTTTGCTGAAATATTTTCTGCCGGTTAGGTTTTTGAGGGCTGATTTCTTGTCCTGTGATAAAAAGCCTTCTGTTTCAAGTACCAAACCTTTCAGGAGAGCATTTTCAAGCTTTTGGTACGATTTTTGAGTGAATTGCCAAAAGTCAGATTTTTGCTGAAATTGTGACCCCGGGGGTTAGGGATTTCTTCCAAAAATATTTTCTGCCGGTTAAGTTTTTGAGGGCTGATTTCTTGTCCTGTGATAAAAGCCTCCTGTTTTCATCGCCAAAGCTTTCAGGGAGCATTAGCAACCGGTTGGCACCATTTTGAGTGAACTGCCAAAAGTCAGATTTTTGCTGAAATTGTGACCCCGGGGCTTATGGATTTTTTCAAAAAAATATTTTCTGCCAGTTAGGTTTTTGAGGGCTGATTTCTTGTCCTGTGATAAAAAGCCTTCTGTTTCGAGTGCCAAAGCTTTCAGGGGAGCATTTGCAACCGGTTGGCACCATTTTTGGGTGAATTGCCAAAAGTCAGATTTTTGCTGAAATTGTGACCCCGGGGCTTAGGATTTTTTTCAAAAAAGTCTTTTCCGCCGGTTAGGTTTTTGAGGGCTGATTTCTTGTCCTGTGATAAAAAGCCTTCTGTTTTGAGTGCCAAAGCTTTCAGGGGAGCATTTTCAAGCTTTTGGCACCATTTTTGAGTGAATTGCCAAAAGTCCGATTTTTGCTGAAATATTTTCTGCCGGTTAAGTTATTGAGGGCTGATTTCTTGTCCTGTGATAAAAAGCCTTCTGTTTCAAGTGCCAAACCTTTCAGGAGAGCATTTTCAAGCTTTTGGTACCATTTTTGAGTGAATTGCCAAAAGTCAGATTTTTGCTGAAATTGTGACCCCGGGGGTTAGGGATTCCTTTCAAAAAATATTTTCTGCCGGTTAACTTTTTGAGGGCTGATTTCTTGTCCTGTGATAAAAAGACTTCTGTTTCCATCGCCCAACCTTTCAGGGGAGCATTTGCAAGCTGTTGGCACCATTTTTGAGTGAATTGCCAAAAGTCAGATTTTTGCTGAAATTGTGACCCCGGGGCTTAGGGATTTTTTCAAAAAATATTTTCTGGCGGTTAAGTTTTTGAGGGCTGATTTCTTGTCCTGTGATAAAAAGCCTTCTGTTTCGAGTGCCAAACCTTTCAGGAGAGCATTTCAAGCTTTTGGCACCATTTTTGAGTGAACTGCCAAAAGTCAGATTTTTGCTGAAATATTTTCTGCCGGTTAAATTTTTGAGGGCTGATTTCTTGTCCTGTGATAAAAAGCCTCTGTTTCAAGTGCCAAACCTTTCAGGAGAGCATTTTCAAGCTTTTGGTACCATGTTTGAGTGAATTGTCAAAAGTCAGATTTTTGCTGAAATTGTGACCCCGGGAGTTAGGGATTTCTTCAAAAAAATATTTCTGCCAGTTAACTTTTTGAGGGCTGATTTCTTGTCCTGTGATAAAAAGCCATCTGTTTGGAGTGCCAAAGCTTTCAGGGGAGCATGAGCAACCGGTTGGCACCATTTTTGAGTGAATTGCCAAAAGTCAGGTTTGTGCTGAAATTGTGACCCCGGGGGTTAGGGATTTTTTCAAAAAAAATATTTTCTGCCGGTTAAGGTTTTGAAGGCTGATTTCTTGTCCTGTGATAAAAAGCCTTCTGTTTTGAGTGCGAAACCTTTCAGGAGAGCATTTTCAAGCTTTTGGCACCATTTTTGAGTGAATTGCCAAAAGTCCGATTTTTGCTGAAATTGTGACCCCGGGGCTTAGGAATTTTTCCAAAAAAAATATTTTCTGGCGGTTAAGTTTTTGAGGGCTGATTTCTTGTCCTGTGATAAAAAGCCATCTGTTTGGAGTGCCAAAGCTTTCAGGGGAGCATTTTAAAGCTTTTGGCACCATTTTTGAGTGGATTGCCAAAAGTCAGATTTTTGCTGAAATATTTTCTGCCGGTTAGGTTTTTGAGGGCTGATTTCTTGTCCTGTGATAAAAAGCCTTCTGTTTCAAGTACCAAACCTTTCAGGAGAGCATTTTCAAGCTTTTGGTACGATTTTTGAGTGAATTGCCAAAAGTCAGATTTTTGCTGAAATTGTGACCCCGGGGGTTAGGGATTTCTTCCAAAAATATTTTCTGCCGGTTAAGTTTTTGAGGGCTGATTTCTTGTCCTGTGATAAAAAGCCTTCTGTTTCGAGTGCCAAAGCTTTCAGGGGAGCATTTGCAACCGGTTGGCACCATTTTTGGGTGAATTGCCAAAAGTCAGATTTTTGCTGAAATTGTGACCCCGGGGCTTAGGATTTTTTTCAAAAAAGTCTTTTCCGCCGGTTAGGTTTTTGAGGGCTGATTTCTTGTCTGTGATAAAAAGCCTTCTGTTTTGAGTGCCAAAGCTTTCAGGGGAGCATTTTCAAGCTTTTGGCACCATTTTTGAGTGGATTGCCAAAAGTCAGATTTTTGCTGAAATATTTTCTGCCGGTTTAGTATTTGAAGGCTGATTTCTTGTCCTGTGATAAAAAGCCTTCTGTTTCGAGTGCCAAACCTTTCAGGAGAGCATTTTCAAGCTTTTGGCACCATTTTTGAATGAATTGCCAAAAGTTAGATTTTTGCTGAAATTGTGACCCCGGGGGTTAGGGATTTTTTCAAAAAAATATTTTCTTCCGGTTAAGTTTTTGAGGGCTGATTTCTTGCCCTGTGATAAAAAGCCTTCTCTTTCAAGTGCCAAAGCTTTCAGGGGAGCATTTTCAAGCTTTTGGCACCATTTTTGAGTGAATTGCCAAAAGTCAGATTTTTGCTGAAATATTTTCTGCCGGTTAAGTTATTGAGGGCTGATTTCTTGTCCTGTGATAAAAAGCCTTCTGTTTCAAGTGCCAAACCTTTCAGGAGAGCATTTTCAAGCTTTTGGTACCATTTTTGAGTGAATTGCCAAAAGTCAGATTTTTGCTGAAATTGTGACCCCGGGGGTTAGGGATTCCTTTCAAAAAATATTTTCTGCCGGTTAACTTTTTGAGGGCTGATTTCTTGTCCTGTGATAAAAAGACTTCTGTTTCCATCGCCCAACCTTTCAGGGGAGCATTTGCAAGCTGTTGGCACCATTTTTGAGTGAATTGCCAAAAGTCAGATTTTTGCTGAAATTGTGACCCCGGGGCTTAGGGATTTTTTCAAAAAAATATTTTCTGGCGGTTAAGTTTTTGAGGGCTGATTTCTTGTCCTGTGATAAAAAGCCTTCTGTTTCGAGTGCCAAACCTTTCAGGAGAGCATTTTCAAGCTTTTGGCACCATCTTTGAGTGAACTGCCAAAAGGCAGATTTTTGCTGAAATTGTGACCCCGGGGGTTAGGGATTTTTTCAAAAAAATATTTTCTGCCGGTTAAGTTTTTGAGGGCTGATTTCTTGTCCTGTGATAAAAAGCCTTCTATTTCGAGTGCCAAAGCTTTCAGGGGAGCATTATCAAGCTTTTGGCACCATTTTTGAGTGAATTGCCAAAAGTCAGATTTTTGCTGAAATATTTTCTGCCGGTTAAATTTTTGAGGGCTGATTTCTTGTCCTGTGATAAAAAGCCTTCTGTTTCAAGTGCCAAACCTTTCAGGAGAGCATTTTCAAGCTTTTGGTACCATGTTTGAGTGAATTGCCAAAAGTCAGATTTTTGCTGAAATTGTGACCCCGGGAGTTAGGGATTTCTTCAAAAAAATATTTTCTGCCAATTAACTTTTTGAGGGCTGATTTCTTGTCCTGTGATAAAAAGCCATCTGTTTGGAGTGCCAAAGCTTTCAGGGGAGCATGAGCAACCGGTTGGCACCATTTTTGAGTGAATTGCCAAAAGTCAGGTTTGTGCTGAAATTGTGACCCCGGGGGTTAGGGATTTTTTCAAAAAAATATTTTCTGCCGGTTAAATTTTTGAGAGCTGATTTCTTGTCCTGTGATAAAAAGCCATCTGTTTGGAGTGCCAAAGCTTTCAGGGGAGCATTTTCAAGCTTTTGGCACCATTTTTGAGTGGATTGCCAAAAGTCAGATTTTTGCTGAAATATTTTCTGCCGGTTAGGTTTTTGAGGGCTGATTTCTTGTCCTGTGATAAAAAGCCCTCTGTTTCAAGTACCAAACCTTTCAGGAGAGCATTTTCAAGCTTTTGGTACGATTTTTGAGTGAATTGCCAAAAGTCAGATTTTTGCTGAAATTGTGACCCCGGGGGTTAGGGATTTTTTCAAAAAAATATTTTCTGCCGGTTAAGTTTTTGAGGGCTGATTTCTTGTCCTGTGATAAAAAGCCTTCTGTTTCAAGTGCCAAACCTTTCAGGAGAGCATTAGCAAACGGTTGGCACCATGTTTGAGTGAATTGCCAAAAGTCAGATTTTTGCTGAAATTGTGACCCCGGGAGTTAGGGATTTCTTCAAAAAAATATTTTCTGCCGGTTAACTTTTTGAGGGCTGATTTCTTGTCCTGTGATAAAAAGCCATCTGTTTGGAGTGCCAAAGCTTTCAGAAGAGCATTTTCAAGCTTTTGGCACCATTTTTGAGTGAATTGCCAAAAGTCAGGTTTGTGCTGAAATTGTGACCCCGGGGCTTAGGGATTTTTTCAAAAAAATATTTTCTGCCGGTTAAGGTTTTGAAGGCTGATTTCTTGTCCTGTGATAAAAAGCCTTCTGTTTTGAGTGCGAAACCTTTCAGGAGAGCATTTTCAAGCTTTTGGCACCATTTTTGAGTGAATTGCCAAAAGTCCGATTTTTGCTGAAATTGTGACCCCGGGGCTTAGGGATTTTTTCAAAAAAGTCTTTTCCGCCGGTTAGGTTTTTGAGGGCTGATTTCTTGTCCTGTGATAAAAAGCCTTCTGTTTCCATTGCCAAAGCTTTCAGGAGAGCATTAGCAACCGGTTGGCACCATTTTTGAGTGAACTGCCAAAAGTCAGATTTTTGCTGAAATTGTGACCCCGGGGGTTAGGGATTTTTTCAAAAAAATATTTTCTGCCGGTTAAGTTTTTGAGGGCTGATTTCTTGTCCTGTGATAAAAAGCCTTCTATTTCGAGTGCCAAAGCTTTCAGGGGAGCATTATCAAGCTTTTGGCACCATTTTTGAGTGAATTGCCAAAAGTCAGATTTTTGCTGAAATATTTTCTGCCGGTTAAATTTTTGAGGGCTGATTTCTTGTCCTGTGATAAAAAGCCTTCTGTTTCAAGTGCCAAACCTTTCAGGAGAGCATTTTCAAGCTTTTGGTACCATGTTTGAGTGAATTGCCAAAAGTCAGATTTTTGCTGAAATTGTGACCCCGGGAGTTAGGGATTTCTTCAAAAAAATATTTTCTGCCAATTAACTTTTTGAGGGCTGATTTCTTGTCCTGTGATAAAAAGCCATCTGTTTGGAGTGCCAAAGCTTTCAGGGGAGCATGAGCAACCGGTTGGCACCATTTTTGAGTGAATTGCCAAAAGTCAGGTTTGTGCTGAAATTGTGACCCCGGGGGTTAGGGATTTTTTCAAAAAAATATTTTCTGCCGGTTAAATTTTTGAGAGCTGATTTCTTGTCCTGTGAGAAAAAGCCATCTGTTTGGAGTGCCAAAGCTTTCAGGGGAGCATTTTCAAGCTTTTGGCACCATTTTTGAGTGGATTGCCAAAAGTCAGATTTTTGGTGAAATATTTTCTGCCGGTTAGGTTTTTGAGGGCTGATTTCTTGTCCTGTGATAAAAAGCCCTCTGTTTCAAGTACCAAACCTTTCAGGAGAGCATTTTCAAGCTTTTGGTACGATTTTTGAGTGAATTGCCAAAAGTCAGATTTTTGCTGAAATTGTGACCCCGGGGGTTAGGGATTTTTTCAAAAAAATATTTTCTGCCGGTTAAGTTTTTGAGGGCTGATTTCTTGTCCTGTGATAAAAAGCCTTCTGTTTCAAGTGCCAAACCTTTCAGGAGAGCATTAGCAAACGGTTGGCACCATGTTTGAGTGAATTGCCAAAAGTCAGATTTTTGCTGAAATTGTGACCCCGGGAGTTAGGGATTTCTTCAAAAAAATATTTTCTGCCGGTTAACTTTTTGAGGGCTGATTTCTTGTCCTGTGATAAAAAGCCATCTGTTTGGAGTGCCAAAGCTTTCAGAGGAGCATTTTCAAGCTTTTGGCACCATTTTTGAGTGAATTGCCAAAAGTCAGGTTTGTGCTGAAATTGTGACCCCGGGGCTTAGGGATTTTTTCAAAAAAATATTTTCTGCCGGTTAAGGTTTTGAAGGCTGATTTCTTGTCCTGTGATAAAAAGCCTTCTGTTTTGAGTGCGAAACCTTTCAGGAGAGCATTTTCAAGCTTTTGGCACCATTTTTGAGTGAATTGCCAAAAGTCCGATTTTTGCTGAAATTGTGACCCCGGGGCTTAGGGATTTTTTCAAAAAAGTCTTTTCCGCCGGTTAGGTTTTTGAGGGCTGATTTCTTGTCCTGTGATAAAAAGCCTTCTGTTTCCATTGCCAAAGCTTTCAGGAGAGCATTAGCAACCGGTTGGCACCATTTTTGAGTGAACTGCCAAAAGTCAGATTTTTGCTGAAATTGTGACCCCGGGGCTTAGGGATTTTTTCAAAAAAATATTTTCTGCCGGTTAAATTTTTGAGGGCTGATTTCTTGTCCTGTGATAAAAAGCCATCTGTTTGGAGTGCCAAAGCTTTCAGGGGAGCATTTTAAAGCTTTTGGCACCATTTTTGAGTGGATTGCCAAAAGTCAGATTTTTGCTGAAATATTTTCTGCCGGTTAGGTTTTTGAGGGCTGATTTCTTGTCCTGTGATAAAAAGCCTTCTGTTTCAAGTACCAAACCTTTCAGGAGAGCATTTTCAAGCTTTTGGTACGATTTTTGAGTGAATTGCCAAAAGTCAGATTTTTGCTGAAATTGTGACCCCGGGGGTTAGGGATTTCTTCCAAAAAATATTTTCTGCCGGTTAAGTTTTTGAGGGCTGATTTCTTGTCCTGTGATAAAAAGCCTTCTGTTTTCATCGCCAAAGCTTTCAGGGTGCATTAGCAACATGTCGGCACCATTTTTGAGTGAACTGCCAAAAGTCAGATTTTTGCTGAAATTGTGACCCCGGGGCTTATGGATTTTTTCAAAAAAATATTTTCTGCCAGTTAAGTTTTTGAGGGCTGATTTCTTGTCCTGTGATAAAAAGCCTTCTATTTCAAGTGCCAAAGCTTTCAGGGGAGCATTATCAAGCTTTTGGCTCCATTTTTGAGTGAATTGCCAAAAGTCAGATTTTTGCTGAAATATTTTCTGCCGGTTAAGTTTTTGAGGGCTGATTTCTTGTCCTGTGATAAAAAGCCTTCTGTTTCAAGTGCCAAACCTTTCAGGAGAGCATTTTCAAGCTTTTGGTACCATGTTTGAGTGAATTGTCAAAAGTCAGATTTTTGCTGAAATTGTGACCCCGGGAGTTAGGGATTTCTGCAAAAAAATATTTTCTGCCGGTTAACTTTTTGATGTCTGATTTCTTGTCCTGTGATAAAAAGCCATCTATTTGGAGTGCCAAAGCTTTCAGAGGAGCATTTTCAAGCTTTTGGCACCATTTTTGAGTGAATTGCCAAAAGTCAGGTTTGTGCTGAAATTGTGACCCCGGGGCTTAGGGATTTTTTCAAAAAAATATTTTCTGCCGGTTAAGGTTTTGAAGGCTGATTTCTTGTCCTGTGATAAAAAGCCTTCTGTTTTGAGTGCAAAACCTTTCAGGAGAGCATTTTCAAGCTTTTGGCACCATTTTTGAGTGAATTGCCAAAAGTCCGATTTTTGCTGAAATTGTGACCCCGGGGCTTAGGAATTTTTCCAAAAAAATATTTTCTGCCGGTTAAATTTTTGAGGGCTGCTTTCTTGTCCTGTGATAAAAAGCCATCTGTTTGGAGTGCCAAAGCTTTCAGGGGAGCATTTTAAAGCTTTTGGCACCATTTTTGAGTGGATTGCCAAAAGTCAGATTTTTGCTGAAATATTTTCTGCCGGTTAGGTTTTTGAGGGCTGATTTCTTGTCCTGTGATAAAAAGCCTTCTGTTTCAAGTACCAAACCTTTCAAGAGAGCATTTTCAAGCTTTTGGTACGATTTTTGAGTGAATTGCCAAAAGTCAGATTTTTGCTCAAATTGTGACCCCGGGGGTTAGGGATTTCTTCCAAAAAATATTTTCTGCCGGTTAAGTTTTTGAGGGCTGATTTCTTGTCCTGTGATAAAAAGCCTTCTGTTTTCATCGTCAAAGCTTTCAGGGGAGCATGAGCAACCGGTTGGCACCATTTTTGAGTGAACTGCCAAAAGTCAGATTTTTGCTGAAATTGTGACCCCGGGGCTTATGGATTTTTTCAAAAAAATATTTTCTGCCAGTTAAGTTTTTGAGGGCTGATTTCTTGTCCTGTGATAAAAAGCCTTCTGTTTCGAGTGCCAAAGCTTTCAGGGGAGCATTTGCAACCAGTTGGCACCATTTTTGGGTGAATTGCCAAAAGTCAGATTTTTGCTGAAATTGTGACCCCGGGGCTTAGGGATTTTTTCAAAAAAATATTTTCTGGCGGTTAAGTTTTTGAGGGCTGATTTCTTGTCCTGTGATAAAAAGCCTTCTGTTTCGAGTGCCAAACCTTTCAGGAGAGCATTTTCAAGCTTTTGGCACCATTTTTGAGTGAATTGCCAAAAGTCAGATATTTGCTGAAATTGTGACCCCGGGGGTTAGGGATTTTTTCAAAAAAATATTTTCTGCCGGTTAAGTTTTTGAGGGCTGATTTCTTGTCCTGTGATAAAAAGCCTTCTATTTCGAGTGCCAAAGCTTTCAGGGGAGCATTATCAAGCTTTTGGCACCATTTTTGAGTGAATTGCCAAAAGTCAGATTTTTGCTGAAATATTTTCTGCCGGTTAAATTTTTGAGGGCTGATTTCTTGTCCTGTGATAAAAAGCCTTCTGTTTCAAGTGCCAAACCTTTCAGGAGAGCATTTTCAAGCTTTTGGTACCATGTTTGAGTGAATTGCCAAAAGTCAGATTTTTGCTGAAATTGTGACCCCGGGAGTTAGGGATTTCTTCAAAAAAATATTTTCTGCCAGTTAACTTTTTGAGGGCTGATTTCTTGTCCTGTGATAAAAAGCCATCTGTTTGGAGTGCCAAAGCTTTCAGGGGAGCATGAGCAACCGGTTGGCACCATTTTTGAGTGAATTGCCAAAAGTCAGTTTTGTGCTGAAATTGTGACTCCGGGGGTTAGGGATTTTTTCAAAAAAATATTTTCTGCCGGTTAAATTTTTGAGGGCTGATTTCTTGGCCTGTGATAAAAAGCCATCTGTTTGGAGTGCCAAAGCTTTCAGGGGAGCATTTTCAAGCTTTTGGCACCACTTTTGAGTGGATTGCCAAAAGTCAGATTTTTGCTGAAATATTTTCTGCCGGTTAGGTTTTTGAGGGCTGATTTCTTGTCCTGTGATAAAAAGCCCTCTGTTTCAAGTACCAAACCTTTCAGGAGAGCATTTTCAAGCTTTTGGTACGATTTTTGAGTGAATTGCCAAAAGTCAGATTTTTGCTGAAATTGTGACCCCGGGGCTTAGGGATTTTTTCAAAAAAATATTTTCTGCCGGTCAAGTTTTTGAGGGCTGATTTCTTGTCCTGTGATAAAAAGCCTTCGGTTTCAAGTGCCAAACCTTTCAGGAGAGCATTAGCAAATGGTTGGCACCATGTTTGAGTGAATTGCCAAAAGTCAGATTTTTGCTGAAATTGTGACCCCGGGAGTTAGGGATTTCTTCAAAAAAATATTTTCTGCCGGTTAACTTTTTGAGGGCTGATTTCTTGTCCTGTGATAAAAAGCCTTCTGTTTTGAGTGCGAAACCTTTCAGGAGAGCATTTTCAAGCTTTTGGCACCATTTTTGAGTGAATTGCCAAAAGTCCGATTTTTGCTGAAATTGTGACCCCGGGGCTTAGGAATTTTTCCAAAAAAATATTTTCTGCCGGTTAAATTTTTGAGGGCTGATTTCTTGTCCTGTGATAAAAAGCCATCTGTTTGGAGTGCCAAAGCTTTCAGGGGAGCATTTTCAAGCTTTTGGCACCATTTTTGAGTGAATTGCCAAAAGTCCGATTTTTGCTGAAATATTTTCTGCCGGTTAAGTTATTGAGGGCTGATTTCTTGTCCTGTGATAAAAAGCCTTCTGTTTCAAGTGCCAAACCTTTCAGGAGAGCATTTTCAAGCTTTTGGTACCATTTTTGAGTGAATTGCCAAAAGTCAGATTTTTGCTGAAATTGTGACCCCGGGGGTTAGGGATTCCTTTCAAAAAATATTTTCTGCCGGTTAACTTTTTGAGGGCTGATTTCTTGTCCTGTGATAAAAAGACTTCTGTTTCCATCGCCCAACCATTCAGGGGAGCATTTGCAAGCTGTTGGCAGCATTTTTGAGTGAATTGCCAAAAGTCAGATTTTTGCTGAAATTGTGACCCCGGGGCTTAGGGATTTTTTCAAAAAAATATTTTCTGGCGGTTAAGTTTTTGAGGGCTGATTTCTTGTCCTGTGATAAAAAGCCTTCTGTTTCGAGTGCCAAACCTTGCAGGAGAGCATTTTCAAGCTTTTGGCACCATTTTTGAGTGAACTGCCAAAAGTCAGATTTTTGCTGAAATATTTTCTGCCGGTTAAATTTTGAGGGCTGATTTCTTGTCCTGTGATAAAAAGCCTTCTGTTTCAAGTGCCAAACCTTTCAGGAGAGCATTTTCAAGCTTTTGGTACCATGTTTGAGTGAATTGCCAAAAGTCAGATTTTTGCTGAAATTGTGACCCCAGGAGTTAGGGATTTCTTCAAAAAAATATTTTCTGCCAGTTAACTTTTTGAGGGCTGATTTCTTGTCCTGTGATAAAAAGCCATCTGTTTGGAGTGCCAAAGCTTTCAGGGGAGCATGAGCAACCGGTTGGCACCATTTTTGAGTGAATTGCCAAAAGTCAGGTTTGTGCTGAAATTGTGACCCCGGGGGTTAGGGATTTTTTCAAAAAAATATTTTCTGCCGGTTAAATTTTTGAGGGCTGATTTCTTGGCCTGTGATAAAAAGCCATCTGTTTGGAGTGCCAAAGCTTTCAGGGGAGCATTTTCAAGCTTTTGGCACCATTTTTGAGTGGATTGCCAAAAGTCAGATTTTTGCTGAAATATTTTCTGCCGGTTAGGTTTTTGAGGGCTGATTTCTTGTCCTGTGATAAAAAGCCCTCTGTTTCAAGTACCAAACCTTTCAGGAGAGCATTTTCAAGCTTTTGGTACGATTTTTGAGTGAATTGCCAAAAGTCAGATTTTTGCTGAAATTGTGACCCCGGGGCTTAGGGATTTTTTCAAAAAAATATTTTCTGCCGGTCAAGTTTTTGAGGGCTGATTTCTTGTCCTGTGATAAAAAGCCTTCGGTTTCAAGTGCCAAACCTTTCAGGAGAGCATTAGCAAATGGTTGGCACCATGTTTGAGTGAATTGCCAAAAGTCAGATTTTTGCTGAAATTGTGACCCCGGGAATTAGGGATTTCTTCAAAAAAATATTTTCTGCCGGTTAACTTTTTGAGGGCTGATTTCTTGTCCTGTGATAAAAAGCCATCTGTTTGGAGTGCCAAAGCTTTCAGAGGAGCATTTTCAAGCTTTTGGCACCATTTTTGAGTGAATTGCCAAAAGTCAGGTTTGTGCTGAAATTGTGACCCCGGGGCTTAGGGATTTTTTCAAAAAAATATTTTCTGCCGGTTAAGGTTTTGAAGGCTGATTTCTTGTCCTGTGATAAAAAGCCTTCTGTTTTGAGTGCGAAACCTTTCAGGAGAGCATTTTCAAGCTTTTGGCACCATTTTTGAGTGAATTGCCAAAAGTCCGATTTTTGCTGAAATTGTGACCCCGGGGCTTAGGAATTTTTCCCAAAAAATATTTTCTGCCGGTTAAATTTTTGAGGGCTGATTTCTTGTCCTGTGATAAAAAGCCATCTGTTTGGAGTGCCAAAGCTTTCAGGGGAGCATTTTAAAGCTTTTGGCACCATTTTTGAGTGGATTGCCAAAAGTCAGATTTTTGCTGAAATACTTTCTGCCGGTTAGGTTTTTGAGGGCTGATTTCTTGTCCTGTGATAAAAAGCCTTCTGTTTCAAGTACCAAACCTTTCAGGAGAGCATTTTCAAGCTTTTGGTACGATTTTTGAGTGAATTGCCAAAAGTCAGATTTTTGCTGAAATTGTGACCCCGGGGGTTAGGGATTTCTTCCAAAAAATATTTTCTGCCGGTTAAGTTTTTGAGGGCTGATTTCTTGTCCTGTGATAAAAAGCCTCCTGTTTTCATCGCCAAAGCTTTCAGGGGAGCATTAGCAACCGGTTGGCACCATTTTTGAGTGAACTGCCAAAAGTCAGATTTTTGCTGAAATTGTGAACCCGGGGCTTATGGATTTTTTCAAAAAAATATTTTCTGCCAGTTAAGTTTTTGAGGGCTGATTTCTTGTCCTGTGATAAAAAGCCTTCTGTTTCGAGTGCCAAAGCTTTCAGGGGAGCATTTGCAACCGGTTGGCACCATTTTTGGGTGAATTGCCAAAAGTCAGATTTTTGCTGAAATTGTGACCCCGGGGCTTAGGATTTTTTTCAAAAAAGTCTTTTCCGCCGGTTAGGTTTTTGAGGGCTGATTTCTTGTCCTGTGATAAAAAGCCTTCTGTTTTGAGTGCCAAAGCTTTCAGGGGAGCATTTTCAAGCTTTTGGCACCATTTTTGAGTGGATTGCCAAAAGTCAGATTTTTGCTGAAATATTTTCTGCCGGTTTAGTATTTGAAGGCTGATTTCTTGTCCTGTGATAAAAAGCCTTCTGTTTCGAGTGCCAAACCTTTCAGGAGAGCATTTTCAAGCTTTTGGCACCATTTTTGAATGAATTGCCAAAAGTTAGATTTTTGCTGAAATTGTGACCCCGGGGGTTAGGGATTTTTTCAAAAAAATATTTTCTTCCGGTTAAGTTTTTGAGGGCTGATTTCTTGCCCTGTGATAAAAAGCCTTCTCTTTCAAGTGCCAAAGCTTTCAGGGGAGCATTTTCAAGCTTTTGGCACCATTTTTGAGTGAATTGCCAAAAGTCCGATTTTTGCTGAAATATTTTCTGCCGGTTAAGTTATTGAGGGCTGATTTCTTGTCCTGTGATAAAAAGCCTTCTGTTTCAAGTGCCAAACCTTTCAGGAGAGCATTTTCAAGCTTTTGGTACCATTTTTGAGTGAATTGCCAAAAGTCAGATTTTTGCTGAAATTGTGACCCCGGGGGTTAGGGATTCCTTTCAAAAAATATTTTCTGCCGGTTAACTTTTTGAGGGCTGATTTCTTGTCCTGTGATAAAAAGACTTCTGTTTCCATCGCCCAACCTTTCAGGGGAGCATTTGCAAGCTGTTGGCACCATTTTTGAGTGAATTGCCAAAAGTCAGATTTTTGCTGAAATTGTGACCCCGGGGCTTAGGGATTTTTTCAAAAAAATATTTTCTGGCGGTTAAATTTTTGAGGGCTGATTTCTTGTCCTGTGATAAAAAGCCTTCTGTTTCAAGTGCCAAACCTTTCAGGAGAGCATTTTCAAGCTTTTGGTACCATGTTTGAGTGAATTGTCAAAAGTCAGATTTTTGCTGAAATTGTGACCCCGGGAGTTAGGGATTTCTTCAAAAAAATATTTTCTGCCAGTTAACTTTTTGAGGGCTGATTTCTTGTCCTGTGATAAAAAGCCATCTGTTTGGAGTGCCAAAGCTTTCAGGGGAGCATGAGCAACCGGTTGGCACCATTTTTGAGTGAATTGCCAAAAGTCAGGTTTGTGCTGAAATTGTGACCCCGGGGGTTAGGGATTTTTTCAAAAAAATATTTTCTGCCGGTTAAGGTTTTGAAGGCTGATTTCTTGTCCTGTGATAAAAAGCCTTCTGTTTTGAGTGCGAAACCTTTCAGGAGAGCATTTTCAAGCTTTTGGCACCATTTTTGAGTGAATTGCCAAAAGTCCGATTTTTGCTGAAATTGTGACCCCGGGGCTTAGGAATTTTTCCAAAAAAAATATTTTCTGGCGGTTAAGTTTTTGAGGGCTGATTTCTTGTCCTGTGATAAAAAGCCATCTGTTTGGAGTGCCAAAGCTTTCAGGGGAGCATTTTAAAGCTTTTGGCACCATTTTTGAGTGGATTGCCAAAAGTCAGATTTTTGCTGAAATATTTTCTGCCGGTTAGGTTTTTGAGGGCTGATTTCTTGTCCTGTGATAAAAAGCCTTCTGTTTCAAGTACCAAACCTTTCAGGAGAGCATTTTCAAGCTTTTGGTACGATTTTTGAGTGAATTGCCAAAAGTCAGATTTTTGCTGAAATTGTGACCCCGGGGGTTAGGGATTTCTTCCAAAAAATATTTTCTGCCGGTTAAGTTTTTGAGGCCTGATTTCTTGTCCTGTGATAAAAAGCCTCCTGTTTTCATCGCCAAAGCTTTCAGGGGAGCATTAGCAACCGGTTGGCACCATTTTTGAGTGAACTGCCAAAAGTCAGATTTTTGCTGAAATTGTGACCCCGGGGCTTATGGATTTTTTCAAAAAAATATTTTCTGCCAGTTAAGTTTTTGAGGGCTGATTTCTTGTCCTGTGATAAAAAGCCTTCTGTTTCGATTGCCAAAGCTTTCAGGGGAGCATTTGCAACCGGTTGGCACCATTTTTGGGTGAATTGCCAAAAGTCAGATTTTTGCTGAAATTGTGACCCCGGGGCTTAGGATTTTTTTCAAAAAAGTCTTTTCCGCCGGTTAGGTTTTTGAGGGCTGATTTCTTGTCCTGTGATAAAAAGCCTTCTGTTTTGAGTGCCAAAGCTTTCAGGGGAGCATTTTCAAGCTTTTGGCACCATTTTTGAGTGGATTGCCAAAAGTCAGATTTTTGCTGAAATATTTTCTGCCGGTTTAGTATTTGAAGGCTGATTTCTTGTCCTGTGATAAAAAGCCTTCTGTTTCGAGTGCCAAACCTTTCAGGAGAGCATTTTCAAGCTTTTGGCACCATTTTTGAATGAATTGCCAAAAGTTAGATTTTTGCTGAAATTGTGACCCCGGGGGTTAGGGATTTTTTCAAAAAAATATTTTCTTCCGGTTAAGTTTTTGAGGGCTGATTTCTTGTCCTGTGATAAAAAGCCTTCTGTTTCAAGTGCCAAACCTTTCAGGAGAGCATTTTCAAGCTTTTGGTACCATTTTTGAGTGAATTGCCAAAAGTCAGATTTTTGCTGAAATTGTGACCCCGGGGGTTAGGGATTCCTTTCAAAAAATATTTTCTGCCGGTTAACTTTTTGAGGGCTGATTTCTTGTCCTGTGATAAAAAGACTTCTGTTTCCATCGCCCAACCTTTCAGGGGAGCATTTGCAAGCTGTTGGCACCATTTTTGAGTGAATTGCCAAAAGTCAGATTTTTGCTGAAATTGTGACCCCGGGGCTTAGGGATTTTTTCAAAAAAATATTTTCTGGCGGTTAAGTTTTTGAGGGCTGATTTCTTGTCCTGTGATAAAAAGCCTTCTGTTTCGAGTGCCAAACCTTTCAGGAGAGCATTTTCAAGCTTTTGGCACCATCTTTGAGTGAACTGCCAAAAGGCAGATTTTTGCTGAAATTGTGACCCCGGGGGTTAGGGATTTTTTCAAAAAAATATTTTCTGCCGGTTAAGTTTTTGAGGGCTGATTTCTTGTCCTGTGATAAAAAGCCTTCTATTTCGAGTGCCAAAGCTTTCAGGGGAGCATTATCAAGCTTTTGGCACCATTTTTGAGTGAATTGCCAAAAGTTAGATTTTTGCTGAAATATTTTCTGCCGGTTAAATTTTTGAGGGCTGATTTCTTGTCCTGTGATAAAAAGCCTTCTGTTTCAAGTGCCAAACCTTTCAGGAGAGCATTTTCAAGCTTTTGGTACCATGTTTGAGTGAATTGCCAAAAGTCAGATTTTTGCTGAAATTGTGACCCCGGGAGTTAGGGATTTCTTCAAAAAAATATTTTCTGCCAATTAACTTTTTGAGGGCTGATTTCTTGTCCTGTGATAAAAAGCCATCTGTTTGGAGTGCCAAAGCTTTCAGGGGAGCATGAGCAACCGGTTGGCACCATTTTTGAGTGAATTGCCAAAAGTCAGGTTTGTGCTGAAATTGTGACCCCGGGGGTTAGGGATTTTTTCAAAAAAATATTTTCTGCCGGTTAAATTTTTGAGGGCTGATTTCTTGTCCTGTGATAAAAAGCCATCTGTTTGGAGTGCCAAAGCTTTCAGGGGAGCATTTTCAAGCTTTTGGCACCATTTTTGAGTGGATTGCCAAAAGTCAGATTTTTGCTGAAATATTTTCTGCCGGTTAGGTTTTTGAGGGCTGATTTCTTGTCCTGTGATAAAAAGCCCTCTGTTTCAAGTACCAAACCTTTCAGGAGAGCATTTTCAAGCTTTTGGTACGATTTTTGAGTGAATTGCCAAAAGTCAGATTTTTGCTGAAATTGTGACCCCGGGGGTTAGGGATTTTTTCAAAAAATATTTTCTGCCGGTTAAGTTTTTGAGGGCTGATTTCTTGTCCTGTGATAAAAAGCCTTCTGTTTCAAGTGCCAAACCTTTCAGGAGAGCATTAGCAAACGGTTGGCACCATGTTTGAGTGAATTGCCAAAAGTCAGATTTTTGCTGAAATTGTGACCCCGGGAGTTAGGGATTTCTTCAAAAAAATATTTTCTGCCGGTTAACTTTTTGAGGGCTGATTTCTTGTCCTGTGATAAAAAGCCATCTGTTTGGAGTGCCAAAGCATTCAGAGGAGCATTTTCAAGCTTTTGGCACCATTTTTGAGTGAATTGCCAAAAGTCAGGTTTGTGCTGAAATTGTGACCCCGGGGCTTAGGGATTTTTTCAAAAAAATATTTTCTGCCGGTTAAGGTTTTGAAGGCTGATTTCTTGTCCTGTGATAAAAAGCCTTCTGTTTTGAGTGCGAAACCTTTCAGGAGAGCATTTTCAAGCTTTTGGCACCATTTTTGAGTGAATTGCCAAAAGTCCGATTTTTGCTGAAATTGTGACCCCGGGGCTTAGGGATTTTTTCAAAAAAGTCTTTTCCGCCGGTTAGGTTTTTGAGGGCTGATTTCTTGTCCTGTGATAAAAAGCCTTCTGTTTCCATTGCCAAAGCTTTCAGGAGAGCATTAGCAACCGGTTGGCACCATTTTTGAGTGAACTGCCAAAAGTCAGATTTTTGCTGAAATTGTGACCCCGGGGCTTAGGGATTTTTTCAAAAAAATATTTTCTGCCGGTTAAATTTTTGAGGGCTGATTTCTTGTCCTGTGATAAAAAGCCATCTGTTTGGAGTGCCAAAGCTTTCAGGGGAGCATTTTAAAGCTTTTGGCACCATTTTTGAGTGGATTGCCAAAAGTCAGATTTTTGCTGAAATATTTTCTGCCGGTTAGGTTTTTGAGGGCTGATTTCTTGTCCTGTGATAAAAAGCCTTCTGTTTCAAGTACCAAACCTTTCAGGAGAGCATTTTCAAGCTTTTGGTACGATTTTTGAGTGAATTGCCAAAAGTCAGATTTTTGCTGAAATTGTGACCCCGGGGGTTAGGGATTTCTTCCAAAAAATATTTTCTGCCGGTTAAGTTTTTGAGGGCTGATTTCTTGTCCTGTGATAAAAAGCCTCCTGTTTTCATCGCCAAAGCTTTCGGGGGGCATTAGCAACCGGTTGGCACCATTTTTGAGTGAACTGCCAAAAGTCAGATTTTTGCTGAAATTGTGACCCCGGGGCTTATGGATTTTTTCAAAAAAATATTTTCTGCCAGTTAAGTTTTTGAGGGCTGATTTCTTGTCCTGTGATAAAAAGCCTTCTATTTCAAGTGCCAAAGCTTTCAGGGGAGCATTATCAAGCTTTTGGCTCCATTTTTGAGTGAATTGCCAAAAGTCAGATTTTTGCTGAAATATTTTCTGCCGGTTAAGTTTTTGAGGGCTGATTTCTTGTCCTGTGATAAAAAGCCTTCTGTTTCAAGTGCCAAACCTTTCAGGAGAGCATTTTCAAGCTTTTGGTACTATGTTTGAGTGAATTGTCAAAAGTCAGATTTTTGCTGAAATTGTGACCCCGGGAGTTAGGGATTTCTGCAAAAAAATATTTTCTGCCAGTTAACTTTTTGAGGGCTGATTTCTTGTCCTGTGATAAAAAGCCATCTGTTTGGAGTGCCAAAGCTTTCAGAGGAGCATTTTGAAGCTTTTGGCACCATTTTTGAGTGAATTGCCAAAAGTCAGGTTTGTGCTGAAATTGTGACCCCGGGGCTTAGGGATTTTTTCAAAAAAATATTTTCTGCCGGTTAAGGTTTTGAAGGCTGATTTCTTGTCCTGTGATAAAAAGCCTTCTGTTTTGAGCGCCAAACCTTTCAGGAGAGCATTTTCAAGCTTTTGGCACCATTTTTGAGTGAATTGCCAAAAGTCAGATTTTTGCTGAAATTGTGACCCCGGGGCTTAGGAATTTTTCCAAAAAAATATTTTCTGGCGGTTAAGTTTTTGAGGGCTGATTTCTTGTCCTGTGATAAAAAGCCTTCTGTTTTCATCGCTAAAGCTTTCAGGGAGCATTAGCAACCGGTTGGCACCATTTTTTAGTGAACTGCCAAAAGTCAGATTTTTGCTGTAATTGTGACCCCGGGGGTTAGGGATTTATTCAAAAAAATATTTTCTGCCGGTTAAGTTTTTGAGGGCCGATTCCTTGTCCTGTGATAAAAAGCCTTCTGTTTTCATCGCCAAAGCTTTCAGGGGAGCATTAGCAACATGTTGGCACCATTTTTGAGTGAACTGCCAAAAGTCAGATTTTTGCTGAAATTGTGACCCCGGGGCTTAGGGATTTTTTAAAAACAATATTTTCTGCCGGTTAAATTTTTGAAGGCTGATTTCTTGTCCTGTGATAAAAAGCCTTCTGTTTCGAGTGCCAAACCTTTCAGGAGAGCATTTTCAAGCTGTTGGCACCATTTTTGAGTGTATTGCCAAAAGTCAGGTTTTACCTGAAATTGTGACCCCGGGGCTTAGGGATTTTTTCAAAAAAATATTTTCTGGCGGTTATGTTTTTGAGGGCTGATTTCTTGTCCTATGATAAAAAGCCTTCTGTTTCGAGTGCCAAACCTTTCAGGAGAGCATTTTCAAGCTTTTGGCACCATTTTTGAGTGAATTGCCAAAAGTCAGATTTTTGCTGAAATATTTTCTGCCGGTTAGGTTTTTGAGGGCTGATTTCTTGTCCTGTGATAAAAAGCCTTCTGTTTTCATCGCCAAAGCTTTCAGGGAGCATTAGCAACATGTTGGCACCATTTTTGAGTGAACTGCCAAAAGTCAGATTTTTGCTGAAATTGTGACCCCGGGGCTTATGGATTTTTTCAAAAAAATATTTTCTGCCAGTTAAGTTTTTGAGGGCTGATTTCTTGTCCTGTGATAAAAAGCCTTCTGTTTTCATCGTCAAAGCTTTCAGGGGAGCATGAGCAACCATTTTTGAGTGAATTGCCAAAAGTCAGATTTTTGCTGAAATATTTTCTGCCCGTTAATTTTTTGAGGGCTGATTTCTTGTCCTGTGATAAAAAGCCTTCTGTTTCAAGTGCCAAACCTTTCAGGAGGGCATTTTCAAGCTTTTGGTACCATTTTTGAGTGAATTGCCAAAAGTCAGATTTTTGCTGAAATTGTGACCCCGGGAGTTAGGGATTTCTGCAAAAAAATATTTTCTGCCAGTTAACTTTTTGAGGGCTGATTTCTTGTCCTGTGATAAAAAGCCATCTGTTTGGAGTGCCAAAGCTTTCAGAGGAGCATTTGCAACCGGTTGCCACCATTTTTGAGTGAATTGCCAAAAGTCAGGTTTTTGCTGAAATTGTGACCCCGGGGCTTAGGGATTTTTTCAAAAAAATATTTTCTGCCGGTTAAGGTTTTGAAGGCTGATTTCTTGTCCTGTGATAAAAAGCCTTCTGTTTTGAACGCCAAACCTTTCAGGAGAGCATTTTCAAGCTTTTGGCACCATTTTAGAGTGAATTGCCAAAAGTCAGATTTTTGCTGAAATTGTGACCCCGGGGCTTAGGAATTTTTCCAAAAAAATATTTTCTGGCGGTTAAGTTTTTGAGGGCTGATTTCTTGTCCTGTGATAAAAAGCCTTCTGTTTTCATCGCTAAAGCTTTCAGGGGAGCATTAGCAACCGGTTGGCACCATTTTTGAGTGAACTGCCAAAAGTCAGATTTTTGCTGAAATTGTGACCCCGGGGCTTAGGGATTTTTTTAAAAAAATATTTTCTGCCGGTTAAATTTTTGAAGGCTGATTTCTTGTCCTGTGATAAAAAGCCTTCTGTTTCGAGTGCCAAACCTTTCAGGAGAGCATTTTCAAGCTGTTGGCACCATTTTTGAGTGTATTGCCAAAAGTCAGGTTTTAGCTGAAATTGTGACCCCGGGGCTTAGGGATTTTTTCAAAAAAATATTTTCTGGCGGTTATGTTTTTGAGGGCTGATTTCTTGTCCTGTGATAAAAAGCCTTCTGTTTCGAGTGCCAAACCTTTCAGGAGAGCATTAGCAACATGTTGGCACCATTTTTGAGTGAACTGCCAAAAGTCAGATTTTTGCTGAAATTGTGACCCCGGGGCTTAGGGATTTTTTTAAAAAAATATTTTCTGCCGGTTATATTTTTGAAGGCCGATTTCTTGTCCTGTGATAAAAAGCCTTCTGTTTTCATCGCCAAAGCTTTCAGGGAGCATTAGCAACATGTTGGCACCATTTTTGAGTGAACTGCCAAAAGTCAGATTTTTGCTGAAATTGTGACCCCGGGCCTTATGGATTTTTTCAAAAAAATATTTTCTGCCAGTTAAGTTTTTGAGGGCTGATTTCTTGTCCTGTGATAAAAAGCCTTCTCTTTCAAGTGCCACACGTTTCAGGAGAGCATTTTCAAGCTTTTGGCACCATTTTTGAGTGAATTGCCAAAAGTCAGGTCTTTGCTGAAATTGAGACCCCGGGGGTAAGGGATTTATTCAAAAAAATATTTTCTGCCGGTTAAGTTTTTGAGGGCCGATTTCTTGTCCTGTGATAAAAAGCCTTCTGTTTTCATCGCCAAAGCTTTCAGGGGAGCATTAGCAACATGTTGGCACCATTTTTGAGTGAACTGCCGAAAGTCAGATTTTTGCTGAAATTGTGACCCCGGGGCTTAGGGATTTTTTTAAAAAAATATTTTCTGCCGGTTAAATTTTTGAAGGCTGATTTCTTGTCCTGTGATAAAAAGCCTACTGTTTCGAGTGCCAAAGATTTCAGGGGAGCATTATCAAGCTTTTGGCACCATTTTTGAGTGAATTGCCAAAAGACAGATTTTTGCTGAAATATTTTCTGCCGGTTAAGTTTTTGAGGGCTGATTTCTTGTCCTGTGATAAAAAGCCTTCTGTTTCGAGTGCCAAACCTTTCAGGAGAGCATTTTCAAGCTTTTGGCACCATTTTTGAATGAATTGCCAAAAGTCAGATTTTTGCTGAAATTGTGACCCCGGGGCTTAGGGATTTTTTCAAAAAAATATTTCCTGCCGGTTTAGTTTTTGAAGGCTGATTTCTTGTCCTGTGATAAAAAGCCTTCTGTTTCGAGTGCCAAACCTTTCAGGAGAGCATTTTCAAGCTTTTGGCACCATTTTTGAGTGAATTGCCAAAAGTCAGATTTTTGATGACATTGTGACCCCGGGGCTTAGGGATTTTTTCAAAAAAATATTTTCTGCCGGTTAAGTTTTTGAGGGCTGATTTCTTGTCCTGTGATAAAAAGCCTTCTGTTTTCATCGCCAAAGCTTTCAGGGGAGCATTAGCAACCGGTTGGCAACATTTTTGAGTGAACTGCCAAAAGTCAGATTTTTGCTGAAATTGTGACCCCGGGGCTTAGGGATTTTTTCAAAAAAATATTTTCTGCCGGTTAAGTTTTTGAGGGCAGATTTCTTGTCCTGTGATAAAAAGCCTTCTGTTTCGAGTGCCAAAGCTTTCAGGGGAGCATTATCAAGCTTTTGGCACCATTTTTGAGTGAATTTCCAAAAGTCAGATTTTTGCTGAAATTGTGACCCCGGGAGCTAGGGATTTTTTCAAAAAAATATTTTCTGGCGGTTAAGTTTTTGAGGGCAGATTTCTTGTCCTGTGATAAAAAGCCTTCTGTTTCGAGTGCCAAACCTTCCATGAGAGCATTTTCAAGCTTTTGGCACCATTTTTGAGTGAATTGCCAAAAGTCAGATTTTTGATGACATTGTGACCCCGAAGCGTAGGGATTTTTTCAAAAAAATATTTTCTGGCGGTTAAGTTTTTGAGGGCTGATTTCTTGTCCTGTGATAAAAAGCCTTCTGTTTCGAGTGCCAAACCTTTCAGGAGAGCATTTTCAAGCTTTTGGCACCATTTTTGAGTGAATTGCCAAAAGTCAGATTTTTGCTGAAATTGTGACCCCATGGGTTCGGGATTTCTTCAAAAAAATATTTTCTGCCGGTTAAGTTTTTGAGGGCTGATTTCTTGTCCTGTGATAAAAAGCCTTTTGTTTTCATCGCCAAAGCTTTCAGGAGAGCATTTGCAACCGGTTGGTACCATTTTTGAGTGAATTGCCAAAAGTCAGGTTTTTGCTGAAATTGTGACCCCCCGGGGCTTAGAGATTTTTTCAAAAAAATATTTTCTGTCGGTTTAGTTTTTGAGGGCTGATTTCTTGTCCTGTGATAAAAAGCCTTCTGTTTTGAGTGCGAAACCTTTCAGGAGAGCATTTTCAAGCTTTTGGCACCATTTTTGAGTGAATTGCCAAAAGTCCGATTTTTGCTGAAATTGTGACCCCGGGGCTTAGGGATTTTTTCAAAAAAGTCTTTTCCGCCGGTTAGGTTTTTGAGGGCTGATTTCTTGTCCTGTGATAAAAAGCCTTCTGTTTCCATTGCCAAAGCTTTCAGGAGAGCATTAGCAACCGGTTGGCACCATATTTGAGTGAACTGCCAAAAGTCAGATTTTTGCTGAAATTGTGACCCCGGGGCTTAGGGATTTTTTCAAAAAAATATTTTCTGCCGGTTAAATTTTTGAGGGCTGATTTCTTGTCCTGTGATAAAAAGCCATCTGTTTGGAGTGCCAAAGCTTTCAGGGGAGCATTTTAAAGCTTTTGGCACCATTTTTGAGTGGATTGCCAAAAGTCAGATTTTTGCTGAAATATTTTCTGCCGGTTAGGTTTTTGAGGGCTGATTTCTTGTCCTGTGATAAAAAGCCTTCTGTTTCAAGTACCAAACCTTTCAGGAGAGCATTTTCAAGCTTTTGGTACGATTTTTGAGTGAATTGCCAAAAGTCAGATTTTTGCTGAAATTGTGACCCCGGGGGTTAGGGATTTCTTCCAAAAAATATTTTCTGCCGGTTAAGTTTTTGAGGGCTGATTTCTTGTCCTGTGATAAAAAGCCTCCTGTTTTCATCGCCAAAGCTTTCGGGGGGCATTAGCAACCGGTTGGCACCATTTTTGAGTGAACTGCCAAAAGTCAGATTTTTGCTGAAATTGTAACCCTGGGGGTTAGGGATTTTTTCAAAAAAATATTTTCTGCCGGTTAAGTTTTTGAGGGCTGATTTCTTGTCCTGTGATAAAAAGCCTTCTGTTTTCATCGCCAAAGCTTTCAGGGTGCATTAGCAACATGTCGGCACCATTTTTGAGTGAACTGCCAAAAGTCAGATTTTTGCTGAAATTGTGACCCCGGGGCTTATGGATTTTTTCAAAAAAATATTTTCTGCCAGTTAAGTTTTTGAGGGCTGATTTCTTGTCCTGTGATAAAAAGCCTTCTATTTCAAGTGCCAAAGCTTTCAGGGGAGCATTATCAAGCTTTTGGCTCCATTTTTGAGTGAATTGCCAAAAGTCAGATTTTTGCTGAAATATTTTCTGCCGGTTAAGTTTTTGAGGGCTGATTTCTTGTCCTGTGATAAAAAGCCTTCTGTTTCAAGTGCCAAACCTTTCAGGAGAGCATTTTCAAGCTTTTGGTACTATGTTTGAGTGAATTGTCAAAAGTCAGATTTTTGCTGAAATTGTGACCCCGGGAGTTAGGGATTTCTGCAAAAAAATATTTTCTGCCAAATAACTTTTTGAGGGCTGATTTCTTGTCCTGTGATAAAAAGCCATCTGTTTGGAGTGCCAAAGCTTTCAGAGGAGCATTTTGAAGCTTTTGGCACCATTTTTGAGTGAATTGCCAAAAGTCAGGTTTGTGCTGAAATTGTGACCCCGGGGCTTAGGGATTTTTTCAAAAAAATATTTTCTGCCGGTTAAGGTTTTGAAGGCTGATTTCTTGTCCTGTGATAAAAAGCCTTCTGTTTTGAGCGCCAAACCTTTCAGGAGAGCATTTTCAAGCTTTTGGCACCATTTTTGAGTGAATTGCCAAAAGTCAGATTTTTGCTGAAATTGTGACCCCGGGGCTTAGGAATTTTTCCAAAAAAATATTTTCTGGCGGTTAAGTTTTTGAGGGCTGGTTTCTTGTCCTGTGATAAAAAGCCTTCTGTTTTCATCGCTAAAACTTTCAGGGAGCATTAGCAACCGGTTGGCACCATTTTTTAGTGAACTGCCAAAAGTCAGATTTTTGCTGTAATTGTGACCCCGGGGGTTAGGGATTTATTCAAAAAAATATTTTCTGCCGGTTAAGTTTTTGAGGGCCGATTCCTTGTCCTGTGATAAAAAGCCTTCTGTTTTCATCGCCAAAGCTTTCAGGGGAGCATTAGCAACATGTTGGCACCATTTTTGAGTGAACTGCCAAAAGTCAGATTTTTGCTGAAATTGTGACCCCGGGGCTTAGGGATTTTTTAAAAACAATATTTTCTGCCGGTTAAATTTTTGAAGGCTGATTTCTTGTCCTGTGATAAAAAGCCTTCTGTTTCGAGTGCCAAACCTTTCAGGAGAGCATTTTCAAGCTGTTGGCACCATTTTTGAGTGTATTGCCAAAAGTCAGGCTTTACCTGAAATTGTGACCCCGGGGCTTAGGGATTTTTTCAAAAAAATATTTTCTGGCGGTTATGTTTTTGAGGGCTGATTTCTTGTCCTATGATAAAAAGCCTTCTGTTTCGAGTGCCAAACCTTTCAGGAGAGCATTTTCAAGCTTTTGGCACCATTTTTGAGTGAATTGCCAAAAGTCAGATTTTTGCTGAAATATTTTCTGCCGGTTAGGTTTTTGAGGGCTGATTTCTTGTCCTGTGATAAAAAGCCTTCTGTTTTCATCGCCAAAGCTTTCAGGGAGCATTAGCAACATGTTGGCACCATTTTTGAGTGAACTGCCAAAAGTCAGATTTTTGCTGAAATTGTGACCCCGGGGCTTATGGATTTTTTCAAAAAAATATTTTCTGCCAGTTAAGTTTTTGAGGGCTGATTTCTTGTCCTGTGATAAAAAGCCTTCTGTTTTCATCGTCAAAGCTTTCAGGGGAGCATGAGCAACCATTTTTGAGTGAATTGCCAAAAGTCAGATTTTTGCTGAAATATTTTCTGCCCGTTAATTTTTTGAGGGCTGATTTCTTGTCCTGTGATAAAAAGCCTTCTGTTTCAAGTGCCAAACCTTTCAGGAGGGCATTTTCAAGCTTTTGGTACCATTTTTGAGTGAATTGCCAAAAGTCAGATTTTTGCTGAAATTGTGACCCCGGGAGTTAGGGATTTCTGCAAAAAAATATTTTCTGCCAGTTAACTTTTTGAGGGCTGATTTCTTGTCCTGTGATAAAAAGCCATCTGTTTGGAGTGCCAAAGCTTTCAGAGGAGCATTTGCAACCGGTTGCCACCATTTTTGAGTGAATTGCCAAAAGTCAGGTTTTTGCTGAAATTGTGACCCCGGGGCTTAGGGATTTTTTCAAAAAAATATTTTCTGCCGGTTAAGGTTTTGAAGGCTGATTTCTTGTCCTGTGATAAAAAGCCTTCTGTTTTGAACGCCAAACCTTTCAGGAGAGCATTTTCAAGCTTTTGGCACCATTTTAGAGTGAATTGCCAAAAGTCAGATTTTTGCTGAAATTGTGACCCCGGGGCTTAGGAATTTTTCCAAAAAAATATTTTCTGGCGGTTAAGTTTTTGAGGGCTGATTTCTTGTCCTGTGATAAAAAGCCTTCTGTTTTCATCGCTAAAGCTTTCAGGGGAGCATTAGCAACCGGTTGGCACCATTTTTGAGTGAACTGCCAAAAGTCAGATTTTTGCTGAAATTGTGACCCCGGGGCTTAGGGATTTTTTTAAAAAAATATTTTCTGCCGGTTAAATTTTTGAAGGCTGATTTCTTGTCCTGTGATAAAAAGCCTTCTGTTTCGAGTGCCAAACCTTTCAGGAGAGCATTTTCAAGCTGTTGGCACCATTTTTGAGTGTATTGCCAAAAGTCAGGTTTTAGCTGAAATTGTGACCCCGGGGCTTAGGGATTTTTTCAAAAAAATATTTTCTGGCGGTTATGTTTTTGAGGGCTGATTTCTTGTCCTGTGATAAAAAGCCTTCTGTTTCGAGTGCCAAACCTTTCAGGAGAGCATTAGCAACATGTTGGCACCATTTTTGAGTGAACTGCCAAAAGTCAGATTTTTGCTGAAATTGTGACCCCGGGGCTTAGGGATTTTTTTAAAAAAATATTTTCTGCCGGTTATATTTTTGAAGGCCGATTTCTTGTCCTGTGATAAAAAGCCTTCTGTTTTCATCGCCAAAGCTTTCAGGGAGCATTAGCAACATGTTGGCACCATTTTTGAGTGAACTGCCAAAAGTCAGATTTTTGCTGAAATTGTGACCCCGGGCCTTATGGATTTTTTCAAAAAAATATTTTCTGCCAGTTAAGTTTTTGAGGGCTGATTTCTTGTCCTGTGATAAAAAGCCTTCTCTTTCAAGTGCCACACGTTTCAGGAGAGCATTTTCAAGCTTTTGGCACCATTTTTGAGTGAATTGCCAAAAGTCAGGTCTTTGCTGAAATTGAGACCCCGGGGGTAAGGGATTTATTCAAAAAAATATTTTCTGCCGGTTAAGTTTTTGAGGGCCGATTTCTTGTCCTGTGATAAAAAGCCTTCTGTTTTCATCGCCAAAGCTTTCAGGGGAGCATTAGCAACATGTTGGCACCATTTTTGAGTGAACTGCCGAAAGTCAGATTTTTGCTGAAATTGTGACCCCGGGGCTTAGGGATTTTTTTAAAAAAATATTTTCTGCCGGTTAAATTTTTGAAGGCTGATTTCTTGTCCTGTGATAAAAAGCCTACTGTTTCGAGTGCCAAAGATTTCAGGGGAGCATTATCAAGCTTTTGGCACCATTTTTGAGTGAATTGCCAAAAGACAGATTTTTGCTGAAATATTTTCTGCCGGTTAAGTTTTTGAGGGCTGATTTCTTGTCCTGTGATAAAAAGCCTTCTGTTTCGAGTGCCAAACCTTTCAGGAGAGCATTTTCAAGCTTTTGGCACCATTTTTGAATGAATTGCCAAAAGTCAGATTTTTGCTGAAATTGTGACCCCGGGGCTTAGGGATTTTTTCAAAAAAATATTTCCTGCCGGTTTAGTTTTTGAAGGCTGATTTCTTGTCCTGTGATAAAAAGCCTTCTGTTTCGAGTGCCAAACCTTTCAGGAGAGCATTTTCAAGCTTTTGGCACCATTTTTGAGTGAATTGCCAAAAGTCAGATTTTTGATGACATTGTGACCCCGGGGCTTAGGGATTTTTTCAAAAAAATATTTTCTGCCGGTTAAGTTTTTGAGGGCTGATTTCTTGTCCTGTGATAAAAAGCCTTCTGTTTTCATCGCCAAAGCTTTCAGGGGAGCATTAGCAACCGGTTGGCAACATTTTTGAGTGAACTGCCAAAAGTCAGATTTTTGCTGAAATTGTGACCCCGGGGCTTAGGGATTTTTTCAAAAAAATATTTTCTGCCGGTTAAGTTTTTGAGGGCAGATTTCTTGTCCTGTGATAAAAAGCCTTCTGTTTCGAGTGCCAAAGCTTTCAGGGGAGCATTATCAAGCTTTTGGCACCATTTTTGAGTGAATTTCCAAAAGTCAGATTTTTGCTGAAATTGTGACCCCGGGAGCTAGGGATTTTTTCAAAAAAATATTTTCTGGCGGTTAAGTTTTTGAGGGCAGATTTCTTGTCCTGTGATAAAAAGCCTTCTGTTTCGAGTGCCAAACCTTTCAGGAGAGCATTTTCAAGCTTTTGGCACCATTTTTGAGTGAATTGCCAAAAGTCAGATTTTTGCTGAAATTGTGACCCCATGGGTTCGGGATTTCTTCAAAAAAATATTTTCTGCCGGTTAAGTTTTTGAGGGCTGATTTCTTGTCCTGTGATAAAAAGCCTTTTGTTTTCATCGCCAAAGCTTTCAGGAGAGCATTTGCAACCGGTTGGTACCATTTTTGAGTGAATTGCCAAAAGTCAGGTTTTTGCTGAAATTGTGACCCCCCGGGGCTTAGAGATTTTTTCAAAAAAATATTTTCTGTCGGTTTAGTTTTTGAGGGCTGATTTCTTGTCCTGTGATAAAAAGCCTTCTGTTTCGAGTGCCAAGCCTTTCAGGAGAACATTTTAAAGCTTTTGGCACCATTTTTGAGTGAATTACCAAAAGTCAGATTTTTGCTGAAATTGTGACCCCGGGGGTTAGGGATTTTTTCAAAAAAATATTTTCTGCCGGTTAAGTTTTTGAGGGCTGATTTCTTGTCCTGTGATAAAAAGTCTTCTGTTTCGAGTGCCAAACCTTTCAGGAGAGCATTTTCAAGCTGTTGGCATCATTTTTGAGCGAACTGCCAAAAGTCAGATTTTTGCTGAAATTGTGACCCCGGGGGCTTAAGGAATTTTTTCAAAAAAATATTTTCTGCCGGTTAAATTTTTGAAGGCTGATTTCTTGTCCTGTGATAAAAAGCTTTCTGTTTCGAGTGCCAAAGCTTTCAGGAGAGCATTTTCAAGCTGTTGGCACCATTTTTGAGTGTATTGCCAAAAGTCAGGTTTTTGCTGAAATTGTGACCCCGGGGCTTAGGGATTTTTTCAAAAAAATATTTTCTGCCGGTTTAGTTTTTGAGGGCTGATTTCTTGTCCTGTGATAAAAAGCCTTCTGTTTCGAGTGCCAAACCTTTCAGGAGAGCATTTTCAAGCTTTTGGCAACATTTTTGAGTGAATTACCAAAAGTCAGATTTTTGCTGAAATTGTGACCCCGGGGGTTAGGGAGTTTTTTCCAAAAAAATATTTTCTGCCGGTTAAGTTAATGAGGGCTTATTTCTTGTCCTGTGATAAAAAGCCTTCTGTTTCGAGTGCCAAACCTTTCAGGAGAGCATTTTCAAGCTTTTGGCAACATTTTTGAGTGAATTGCCAAAAGTCAGATATTTGCTGAAATGGTGACCCCGGGGCTAAGGGATTTTTTCAAAATAATATTTTCTGCCGGTTAAGTTTTTGAGGGCTGATTTCTTGTCCTGTGATAAAAAGCCTTTTGTTTTCATCGCCAAAGCTTTCAGGGGAGCATTAGCAACCGGTTGGCACCATTTTTGAGCGAACTGCCAAAAGTCAGATTTTTGCTGAAATTGTGACCCCGGGGCTTAGGAATTTTTTCAAAAAAGTCTTTTCCGCCGGTTAGGTTTTTGAGGGCTGATTTCTTGTCCTGTGATAAAAAGTCTTCTTTTTCCATTGCCAAAGCTTTCAGGGGAGCATTTCCAACCGGTTGGCACCATTTTTGAGTGAATTGCCAAAAGTCAGATTTTTGCTGAAAATGTGACCCCGGGGCTTAGGGATTTTTTCCAAAAAAAAATTCTGCCGGTTAAATTTTTGAAGGCTGATTTCTTGTCCTGTGATAAAAAGACTTCTGTTTCCATCGCCCAAGCTTTCAGGGGAGCAATTGCAACCGGTTGGCACCATTTATGAGTGAATTGCCAAAAGTCAGGTTTTTGCTGAAATTCGGGGCTTAGGGATTTTTTCAAAGAAATATTTCCTGCCGGTTTAGTTTTTGAGGGCTGATTTCTTGGTGTAGTGGTTAAGAGCGGTAGTCTCGTAATCTGGGGAACCGGGTTCGCGTCTCCACTCCTCCACATGCAGCTGCTGGGTGACCTTGGGCCAGTCACACTTCTTTGAAGTCTCTCAGCCCCACTCACCTCGCAGAGTGTTTGTTGTGGGGGAGGAAGGGAAAGGAGAATGTTAGCCGCTTTGAGACTCCTTAAAGGGAGTGAAAGGCGGGATATCAAATCCAAACTCTTCTTCTTCTTCTTCTTCTTGTCCTGTGATAAAAATACTTCTGTTTCCATCGCCCAAGCTTTCAGGGGAGCATTTGCAACCGGTTGGTACCATTTTTGAGTAAATTGCCAAAACTCAGGTTTTTGCTGAAATTGTGACCCCGGGGCTTAGGGATTTTTTCAAAAAAATATTTTCTGCCGGTTAAGTTTTTGAGGGCTGATTTCTTGACCTGTGATAAAAAGCCTTTTGTTTTCATCGCCAAAGCTTTCAGGGGAGCATTAGCAACCGGTTGGCACCATTTTTCAGCGAACTGCCAAAAGTCAGATTTTTGCTGAAATTGTGACCCCGGGGGTTAGGGATTTTTTCAAAAAAATATTTTCTGCCGGTTAAGTTGTTGAGGGCTGATTTCTTGTCCTGTGATAAAAAGCCTTCTGTTTCGAGTGCCAAAGCTTTCAGGGGAGCATTATCAAGCTTTTGGCACCATTTTTGAGTGAATTGCCAAAAGTCAGATTTTTGCTGAAATATTTTCTGCCGGTTAAGTTTTTGAGGGCTGATTTCTTGTCCTGTGATAAAAAGCCTTCTGTTTCGAGTGCCAACCCTTTCAGGAGAGCATTTTCAAGCTTTTGGCACCATTTTTGAGTGAACTGCCAAAAGTCAGATTTTTGCTGAAATATTTTCTGCCGGTTAAGTTTTTGAGGGCTGATTTCTTGTCCTGTGATAAAAAGCCTTCTGTTTCAAGTGCCAAACCTTTCAGGGGAGCATTATCAAGCTTTTGGCACCATTTTTGAGTGAATTGCCAAAAGTCAGATTTTTGCTGAAATATTTTCTGCCGGTTAAGTTTTTGAGGGCTGATTTCTTGTCCTGTGATAAAAAGCCTTCTGTTTCAAGTGCCAAACCTTTCAGGAGAGCATTTTCAAGCTTTTGGCACCATTTTTGAGTGAATTGCCAAAAGTCAGATTTTTGCTGAAATTGTGACCCCGAAGCGTAGGGATTTTTTAAAAAAAATATTTTCTGCCGGTTAAGTTTTTGAGGGCTGATTTCTTGTCCTGTGATAAAAAGCCTTCTGTTTTCATCGCCAAAGCTTTCAGGGGAGCATTAGCAACCGGTTGGCACCATTTTTGAGTGAACTGCCAAAAGTCAGATTTTTGCTGAAATTGTGACCCCGGGGCTTAGGGATTTTTTCAAAAAAATATTTTCTGCCGGTTAAGTTTTTGAAGGCTGATTTCTTGTCCTGTGATAAAAAGCCTTCTGTTTAGAGTGCCAAACCTTTCAGGGGAGCATTTTCAAGCTTTTGGCAACATTTTTGAGTGAATTGCCAAAAGTCAGATTTTTGCTGAAATTGTGACCCCGGGGCTTAGGGATTTTTTCAAAAAAATATTTTCTGCCGGTTAAGTTTTTGAGGGCTGATTTCCTGTCCTGTGATAAAAAGCCTTCTGTTTTCATCGTCAAAGCTTTCAGGGGAGCATGAGCAACCGGTTGGCACCAGGTTTGAGTGAACTGCCAAAAGTCAGATTTTTGCTGAAATTGTGACCCCGGGGGTTAGGGATTTTTTCAAAAAAATATTTTCTGCCGGTTAAGTTTTTGAGGGCTGATTTCTTGTCCTGTGATAAAAAGCCTTCTGTTTTCATCGTCAAAGCTTTCAGGGGAGCATGAGCTACCGGTTGGCACCATTTTTGAGTGAACTGCCAAAAGTCAGATTTTTGCTGAAATTGTGACCCCGGGGCTTAGGGATTTTTTCAAAAAAATATTTCCTGCCGGTTTAGTTTTTGAAGGCTGATTTCTTGTCCTGTGATAAAAAGCCTTCTGTTTCGAGTGCCAAACCTTTCAGGAGAGCATTTTCAAGCTTTTGGCACCATTTTTGAGTGAATTGCCAAAAGTCAGATTTTTGATGACATTGTGACCCCGGGGCTTAGGGATTTTTTCAAAAAAATATTTTCTGCCGGTTAAGTTTTTGAGGGCTGATTTCTTGTCCTGTGATAAAAAGCCTTCTGTTTTGAGTGCCGAAGCTTTCAGGGGAGCATTATCAAGCTTTTGGCACCATTTTTGAGTGAATTGCCAAAAGTCAGATTTTTGCTGAAATATTTTGTGCCGGTTAAGTTTTTGAGGGCTGATTTCTTGTCCTGTGATAAAAAGCCTTCTGTTTCAAGTGCCAAACCTTTCAGGAGAGCATTTTCAAGCTTTTGGTACCATTTTTGAGTGAATTGCCAAAAGTCAGATTTTTGCTGAAATTGTGACCCTGGGGGTTAGGGATTTCTTCAAAAAAATATTTTCTGCCGGTTAACTTTTTGAGGGCTGATTTCTTGTCCTGTGAGAAAAAGCCATCTGTTTGGAGTGCCAAAGCTTTCAGGGGAGCATTTTCAAGCTTTTGCCTCCATTTTTGAGTGAATTGCCAAAAGTCAGGTTTGTGCTGAAATTGTGACCCCCGGGGCTTAGGGATTTTTTCAAAAAAATATTTTCTGCCGGTTAAGTTTTTGAGGGCAGATTTCTTGTCCTGTGATAAAAAGCCTTCTGTTTCGAGTGCCAAACCTTTCAGGAGAGCATTTTCAAGCTTTTGGCACCATTTTTGATTGAATTGCCAAAAGTCAGGTTTTTGCTGAAATTGTGACCCCCGGGGCTTAGGGATTTTTTCAAAAAAATATTTTCTGCCGGTTAAGTTTTTGAGGGCAGATTTCTTGTCCTGTGATAAAAAACCTTCTGTTTCGAGTGCCAAACCTTTCAGGAGAGCATTTTCAAGCTTTTGGCACCATTTTTGAGTGAATTGCCAAAAGTCAGGTTTGTGCTGAAATTGTGACCCCGGGGCTTAGGGATTTTTTGAAAAAAATATTTTCTGCCGGTTAAGGTTTTGAAGGCTGATTTCTTGTTCTGTGATAAAAAGCCTTCTGTTTTCATCGCCAAAGCTTTCAGGGGAGCATTAGCAACCAGTTGGCACCATTTTTGAGTGAACTGCCAAAAGTCAGATTTTTGCTGAAATTGTGACCTCGGGGCTTAGGGATTTTTTCAAAAAAATATTTTCTGCCAGTTAAGTTTTTGAGGGCAGATTTCTTGTCCTGTGATAAAAAGCCTTCTGTTTTCATCGCCAAAGCTTTCAGGGGAGCATTAGCAACCAGTTGGCACCATTTTTGAGTGAACTGCCAAAAGTCAGATTTTTTGCTGAAATTGTGACCCCGGGGCTTAGGGATTTTTTCAAAAAAATATTTTCTGCCAGTTAAGTTTTTGAGGGCAGATTTCTTGTCCTGTGATAAAAAGGTTTCTGTTTCGAGTGCCAAAGCTTTCAGGGGAGCATTAGCAACCGGTTGGCACCATTTTTGAGTGAAATGCCAAAAGTCAGATTTTTGCTGAAATTGTGACCCGGGGGCTTAGGGATTTTTTCAAAAAAATATTTTCTGCCAGTTAAGTTTTTGAGGGCAAATTTCTTGTCCTGTGATAAGAAGCCTTCTGTTTCGAGTGCCAAACCTTTCAGGAGAGCATTTTCAAGCTTTTGGCACCATTTTTGATTGAATTGCCAAAAGTCAGGTTTTTGCTGAAATTGTGAACCCCCGGGGCTTAGGGATTTTTTCAAAAAAATATTTTCTGCCGGTTTAGTTTTTGAAGGCTGATTTCTTGTCCTGTGATAAAAAGCCTTCTGTTTCGAGTGCCAAACCTTTCAGGAGAGCATTTTCAAGCTTTTGGCACCATTTTTGAGTGAATTGCCAAAAGTCAGATTTTTGCTGAAATATTTTCTGCCGGTTAGGTTTTTGATGGCTTATTTCTTGTCCTGTGATAAAAAGCCTTCTGTTTTCATCGCCAAAGCTTTCAGGGAGCATTAGCAACATGTTGGCACCATTTTTGAGTGAACTGCCAAAAGTCAGATTTTTGCTGAAATTGTGACCCCGGGGCTTATGGATTTTTTCAAAAAAATATTTTCTGCCAGTTAAGTTTTTGAGGGCTGATTTCTTGTCCTGTGATAAAAAGCCTTCTTTTTTGAGTGCCACACCTTTAAGGAGAGCATTTTCAAGCTTTTGGCACCATTTTTGAGTGAATTGCCAAAAGTCAGGTTTGTGCTGAAATTGTGACCCCGGGGCTTAGGGATTTTTTCAAAAAAATATTTTCTGCCGGTTAAGTATTTGAAGGCTGATTTCTTGTCCTGTGATAAAAAGCCTTCTGTTTCGAGTGCCAAACCTTTCAGGAGAGCATTTTCAAGATTTTGGCACCATTTTTGAGTGAACTGCCAAAAGTCAGATTTTTGCTGAAATTGTAACCCTGGGGGTTAGGGATTTTTTCAAAAAAATATTTTCTGCCGGTTAAGTTTATGAGGGCTGATTTCTTGTCCTGTGATAAAAAGCCTTCTGTTTTCATCGCCAAAGCTTTCAGGGAGCATTAGCAACATGTTGGCACCATTTTTGAGTGAACTGCCAAAAGTCAGATTTTTGCTGAAATTGTGACCCCGGGGCTTATGGATTTTTTCAAAAAAATATTTTCTGCCAGTTAAGTTTTTGAGGGCAGATTTCTTGTCCTGTGATAAAAAGCCTTCTCTTTCAAGTGCCACACGTTTCAGGAGAGCATTTTCAAGCTTTTGGCACCATTTTTGAGTGAATTGCCAAAAGTCAGGTTTTTGCTGAAATTGTGACCCCGGGGGTTAGGGATTTATTCAAAAAAATATTTTCTGCCGGTTAAGTTTTTGAGGGCCGATTTCTTGTCCTGTGATAAAAAGCCTTCTGTTTTCATCGCCAAAGCTTTCAGGGGAGCATTAGCAACATGTTGGCACCATTTTTGAGTGAACTGCCAAAAGTCAGATTTTTGCTGAAATTGTGACCCCGGGGCTTAGGGATTTTTTTAAAAAAATATTTTCTGCCGGTTAAATTTTTGAAGGCTGATTTCTTGTCCTGTGATAAAAAGCCTACTGTTTCGAGTGCCAAAGATTTCAGGGGAGCATTATCAAGCTTTTGGCACCATTTTTGAGTGAATTGCCAAAAGACAGATTTTTGCTGAAATATTTTCTGCCGGTTAAGTTTTTGAGGGCTGATTTCTTGTCCTGTGATAAAAAGCCTTCTGTTTCGAGTGCCAAACCTTTCAGGAGAGCATTTTCAAGCTTTTGGCACCATTTTTGAGTGAATTGCCAAAAGTCAGATTTTTAATGACATTGTGACCCCGGGGCTTAGGGATTTTTTCAAAAAAATATTTTCTGCCGGTTAAGTTTTTGAGGGCTGATTTCTTGTCCTGTGATAAAAAGCCTTCTGTTTTCATCGCCAAAGCTTTCAGGGGAGCATTAGCAACCGGTTGGCAACATTTTTGAGTGAACTGCCAAAAGTCAGATTTTTGCTGAAATTGTGACCCCGGGGCTTAGGGATTTTTTCAAAAAAATATTTTCTGCCGGTTAAGTTTTTGAGGGCAGATTTCTTGTCCTGTGATAAAAAGCCTTCTGTTTCGAGTGCCAAAGCTTTCAGGGGAGCATTATCAAGCTTTTGGCACCATTTTTGAGTGAATTTCCAAAAGTCAGATTTTTGCTGAAATTGTGACCCCGGGAGCTAGGGATTTTTTCAAAAAAATATTTTCTGTCGGTTAAGTTTTTGAGGGCTGATTTCTTGTCCTGTGATAAAAAGCCTTTTGTTTTCATCGCCAAAGCTTTCAGGGGAGCATTTCCAACCGGTTGGCACCATTTTTGAGTGAATTGCCAAAAGTCAGATTTTTGCTGAAATTGTGACCCCCCGGGGCTTAGAGATTTTTTCAAAAAAAAAATTCTGCTGGTTAAGTTTTTGAGGGCTGATTTCTTATCCTGTGATAAAAAGCCTTTTGTTTTCATCACCAAAGCTTTCAGGGGAGCATTTCCAACCGGTTGGCACAATTTTTGAATGAATTGCCAAAAGTCAGATATTTGCTGAAATTGTGACCCCGGGGCTTAGGGATTTTTTCAAAAAAATATTTTCTGCCGGTTAAGTTTTTGAGGGCTGATTTCTTGTCCTGTGATAAAAAGCCTTCTGTTTCGAGTGCCAAAGCTTTCAGGGGAGCATTTGCAACCGGTTGGCACCATTTTTGAGTGAATTGCCAAAAGTCAGATTTTTGCTGAAATTGTGAGCCCTGGGGTTAGGGATTTCTTCAAAAAAATATTTTCTGCCGGTTAACTTTTTGAGGGCTGATTTCTTGTCCTGTGATAAAAAGCCATCTGTTTGGAGTGCCAAACCTTTCAGGAGAGCTTTTTCAATCTTTTGGCACCATTTTTGAGTGAATTGCCAAAAGTCAGATTTTTGCTGAAATTGTGACCCCGGGGCTTAGGGATTTTTTCAAAAAAATATTTTCTGCCGGTTAAATTTTTGAAGGCTGATTTCTTGTCCTGTGATAAAAAGCTTTCTGTTTCGAGTGCCAAACCTTTCAGGAGAGCATTTTCAAGCTGTTGGCACCATTTTTGAGTGTATTGCCAAAAGTCAGGTTTTTGCTGAAATTGTGACCCCGGGGCTTAGGGATTTTTCCAAAAAAATATTTTCTGGCGGTTAAGTTTTTGAGGGCTGATTTCTTGTCCTATGATAAAAAGCCTTCTGTTTCGAGTGCCAGAGCTTTCAGGAGAGCATTTTCAAGCTTTTGGCACCATTTTTGAGTGAATTGCCAAAAGTCAGATTTTTGCTGAAATTGTGACCCCGGGGGTTAGGGATTTCTTCAAAAAAATATTTTCTGGCGGTTACGTTTTTGAGGGCTGATTTCTTGTCCTGTGATAAAAAGACTTCTGTTTCCATCGCCCAAGCTTTCAGGGGAGCATTTGCAACCGGTTGGCACCATTTATGAGTGAATTTGCCAAAAGTCAGGTTTTTGCTGAAATTCGGGGCTTAGGGATTTTTTCAAAGAAATATTTCCTGCCGGTTTAGTTTTTGAGGGCTGATTTCTTGTCCTGTGATAAAAAGACTTCTGTTTCCATCGCCCAAGCTTTCAGGGGAGCATTTGCAACCGGTTGGTACCATTTTTGAGTGAATTGCCAAAAGTCAGGTTTTTGCTGAAATTGTGACCCCGGGGCTTAGGGATTTTTTCAAAAAAATATTTTCTGGCGGTTAAGTTTTTGAGGGCAGATTTCTTGTCCTGTGATAAAAAGCCTTCTGTTTCGAGTGCCAAACCTTTCAGGAGAGCATTTTCAAGCTTTTGGCACCATTTTTGAGTGAATTGCCAAAAGTCAGATTTTTGCTGAAATTGTGACCCCATGGGTTCGGGATTTCTTCAAAAAAATATTTTCTGCCGATTAAGTTTTTGAGGGCTGATTTCTTGTCCTGTGATAAAAAGCCTTTTGTTTTCATCGCCAAAGCTTTCAGGAGAGCTTTTGCAACCGGTTGGTACCATTTTTGAGTGAATTGCCAAAAGTCAGGTTTTTGCTGAAATTGTGACCCCCCGGGGCTTAGAGATTTTTTCAAAAAAATATTTTCTGTCGGTTTAGTTTTTGAGGGCTGATTTCTTGTCCTGTGATAAAAAGCCTTCTGTTTCGAGTGCCAAGCCTTTCAGGAGAACATTTTAAAGCTTTTGGCACCATTTTTGAGTGAATTACCAAAAGTCAGATTTTTGCTGAAATTGTGACCCCGGGGGTTAGGGATTTTTTCAAAAAAATATTTTCTGCCGGTTAAGTTTTTGAGGGCTGATTTCTTGTCCTGTGATAAAAAGTCTTCTGTTTCGAGTGCCAAACCTTTCAGGAGAGCATTTTCAAGCTGTTGGCATCATTTTTGAGCGAACTGCCAAAAGTCAGATTTTTGCTGAAATTGTGACCCCGGGGCTTAAGGAATTTTTTCAAAAAAATATTTTCTGCCGGTTAAATTTTTGAAGGCTGATTTCTTGTCCTGTGATAAAAAGCTTTCTGTTTCGAGTGCCAAAGCTTTCAGGAGAGCATTTTCAAGCTGTTGGCACCATTTTTGAGTGTATTGCCAAAAGTCAGGTTTTTGCTGAAATTGTGACCCCGGGGCTTAGGGATTTTTTCAAAAAAATATTTTCTGGCCGTTAAGTTTTTGAGGGCTGATTTCTTGTCCTATGATAAAAAGCCTTCTGTCTCGAGTGCCAAACCTTTCAGGAGAGCATTTTCAAGCTTTTGGCACCATTTTTGAGTGAATTGCCAAAAGTCAGATTTTTGATGACATTGTGACCCCGAAGCGTAGGGATTTTTTCAAAAAAATATTTTCTGGCGGTTACGTTTTTGAGGGCTGATTTCTTGTCCTGTGATAAAAAGCCTTTTGTTTTCATCGCCAAAGCTTTCAGGGGAGCATTTGCAACCGGTTGGTACCATTTTTGAGTGAATTGCCAAAAGTCAGGTTTTTGCTGAAATTGTGACCCCCCGGGGCTTAGAGATTTTTTCAAAAAAATATTTTCTGCCGGTTTAGTTTTTGAGGGCTGATTTCTTGTCCTGTGATAAAAAGCCTTCTGTTTCGAGTGCCAAACCTTTCAGGAGAGCATTTTCAAGCTTTTGGCAACATTTTTGAGTGAATTACCAAAAGTCAGATTTTTGCTGAAATTGTGACCCCGGGGGTTAGGGATTTTTTCAAAAAAATATTTTCTGCCGGTTAAGTTAATGAGGGCTTATTTCTTGTCCTGTGATAAAAAGCCTTCTGTTTCGAGTGCCAAACCTTTCAGGAGAGCATTTTCAAGCTTTTGGCAACATTTTTGAGTGAATTGCCAAAAGTCAGATATTTGCTGAAATGGTGACCCCGGGGCTTAGGGATTTTTTCAAAATAATATTTTCTGCCGGTTAAGTTTTTGAGGGCTGATTTCTTGTCCTGTGATAAAAAGCCTTTTATTTTCATCGCCAAAGCTTTCAGGGGAGCATTAGCAACCGGTTGGCACCATTTTTGAGCGAACTGCCAAAAGTCAGATTTTTGCTGAAATTGTGACCCCGGGGCTTAGGAATTTTTTCAAAAAAGTCTTTTCCGCCGGTTAGGTTTTTGAGGGCTGATTTCTTGTCCTGTGATAAAAAGTCTTCTTTTTCCATTGCCAAAGCTTTCAGGGGAGCATTTCCAACCGGTTGGCACCATTTTTGAGTGAATTGCCAAAAGTCAGATTTTTGCTGAAAATGTGACCCCGGGGCTTAGGGATTTTTTCCAAAAAAAAATTCTGCTGGTTAAGTTTTTGAGGGCTGCTTTCTTGTCCTGTGATAAAAAGCGTTCTGTTTTCATCACCAAAGCTTTCAGGGGAGCATTAGCAACCGGTTGGCACCATTTTTGAGTGAACTGCCAAAAGTCAGATTTTTGCTGAAATTGTGACCCCGGGGCTTAGGGATTTTTTCAAAAAAATATTTTCTGCCGGTTAAATTTTTGAAGGCTGATTTCTTGTCCTGTGATAAAAAGACTTCTGTTTCCATCGCCCAAGCTTTCAGGGGAGCAATTGCAACCGGTTGGCACCATTTATGAGTGAATTGCCAAAAGTCAGGTTTTTGCTGAAATTCGGGGCTTAGGGATTTTTTCAAAGAAATATTTCCTGCCGGTTTAGTTTTTGAGGGCTGATTTCTTGGTGTAGTGGTTAAGAGCGGTAGTCTCGTAATCTGGGGAACCGGGTTCGCGTCTCCACTCCTCCACATGCAGCTGCTGGGTGACCTTGGGCCAGTCACACTTCTTTGAAGTCTCTCAGCCCCACTCACCTCGCAGAGTGTTTGTTGTGGGGGAGGAAGGGAAAGGAGAATGTTAGCCGCTTTGAGACTCCTTAAAGGGAGTGAAAGGCGGGATATCAAATCCAAACTCTTCTTCTTCTTCTTCTTCTTGTCCTGTGATAAAAAAACTTCTGTTTCGATCGCCCAAGCTTTCAGGGGAGCATTTGCAACCGGTTGGTACCATTTTTGAGTGAATTGCCAAAACTCAGGTTTTTGCTGAAATTGTGACCCCGGGGCTTAGGGATTTTTTCAAAAAAATATTTTCTGGCGGTTAAGTTTTTGAGGGCAGATTTCTTGTCCTGTGATAAAAAGCCTTCTGTTTCGAGTGCCAAACCTTCCAGGAGAGCATTTTCAAGCTTTTGGCACCATTTTTGATTGAATTGCCAAAAGTCAGGTTTTTGCTGAAATTGTGACCCCGGGGCTAAGGGATTTTTTCAAAAAAATATTTTCGGGCGGTTAAGTTTTTGAGGGCAGATTTCTTGTCCTGTGATAAAAAGCCTTCTGTTTCGAGTGCCAAACCTTTCAGGAGAGCATTTTCAAGCTTTTGGCACTATTTTTGAGTGAATTGCCAAAAGTCAGATTTTTGCTGAAATTGTGACCCCGGGGCTTAGGGATTTTTTCAAAAAAATATTTTCTGCCGGTTAAGTATTTGAAGGCTGATTTCTTGTTCTGTGATAAAAAGCCTTCTGTTTCGAGTGCCAAACCTTTCAGGAGAGCATTTTCAAGCTTTTGGCACCATTTTTGAGTGAACTGCCAAAAGTCAGATTTTTGCTGAAATATTTTCTGCCGGTTAAGTTTTTGAGGGCTGATTTCTTGTCCTGTGATAAAAAGCCTTCTGTTTCAAGTGCCAAACCTTTCAGGAGAGCATTTTCAAGCTTTTGGTACCATTTTTGAGTGAATTGCCAAAAGTCAGATTTTTGCTGAAATTGTGACCCCGGGGGTTAGGGATTTCTTCCAAAAAATATTTTCTGCCGGTTAACTTTTTGAGGCCTGATTTCTTGTCCTGTGATAAAAAGCCTTCTGTTTTCATCGCCAAAGCTTTCAGGGGAGCATTTTCAAGCTTTTGGCACCATTTTTGAGTGAATTGCCAAAAGTCAGGTTTGTGCTGAAATTGTGGCCCCGGAGCTTAGGAATTTTTTCAAAAAAATATTTTCTGGCGGTTAAGTTTTTGAGGGCTGATTTCTTGTCCTGTGATAAAAAGCCTCCGGTTTCAAGTGCCAAACCTTTCAGGAGAGCATTTTCAAGCTTTTGGCACCATTTTTGAATGAATTGCCAAAAGTCAGATTTTTGCTGAAATTGTGACCCCGGGAGTTAGGGATTTTTTCAAAAAAATATTTTCTGCCGGTTAAGTTTTTGAGGGCAGATTTCTTGTCCTGTGATAAAAAGCCTTCTGTTTTCATCGTCAAAGCTTTCAGGGGAGCATGAGCAACTGGTTGGCACCATTTTTGAGTGAACTGCCAAAAGTCAGATTTTTGCTGAAATTGTGACCCCGGGGGTTAGGGATTTTTTCAAAAAAATATTTTCTGCCGGTTAAGTTTTTGAGGGCTGATTTCTTGTCCTGTGATAAAAAGCCTTCTGTTTCAAGTGCCAAACCTTTCAGGAGAGCATTTTCTAGCTTTTGGTACCATTTTTGAGTGAATTGCCAAAAGTCAGATTTTTGCTGAAATTGTGACCCCGGGGGTTAGGGATTTCTTCCAAAAAATATTTTCTGCCGGTTAACTTTTTGAGGGCTGATTTCTTGTCCTGTGATAAAAAGCCTTCTGTTTTCATCGTCAAAGCTTTCAGGGGAGCATGAGCAACCGGTTGGCACCATTTTTGAGTGAACTGCCAAAAGTCAGATTTTTGCTGAAATTGTGACCCCGGGGGTTAGGGATTTTTTCAAAAAAATATTTTCTGCCGGTTAAGTTTTTGAGGGCTGATTTCTTGTCCTTTGATTAAAAGCCTTCTGTTTTCATCGTCAAAGCTTTCAGGGGAGCATGAGCAACCGCTTGGCACCATTTTTGAGTGAACTGCCAAAAGTCAGATTTTTGCTGAAATTGTGACCCCGGGGGTTAGGGATTTTTTCAAAAAAAATATTTTCTGCCGGTTAAGTTTTTGAGGCCTGATTTCTTGTCCTGTGATAAAAAGCCTTCTGTTTTCATCGCCAAAGCTTTCAGGGGAGCATTTTCAAGCTTTTGGCACCATTTTTGAGTGAATTGCCAAAAGTCAGGTTTGTGCTGAAATTGTGGCCCCGGAGCTTAGGAATTTCTTCCAAAAAATATTTTCTGCCGGTTAACTTTTTGAGGCCTGATTTCTTGTCCTGTGATAAAAAGCCTCCGGTTTCAAGTGCCAAACCTTTCAGGAGAGCATTTTCAAGCTTTTGGCACCATTTTTGAGTGAATTGCCAAAAGTCAGGTTTGTGCTGAAATTGTGGCCCCGGAGCTTAGGAATTTTTTCAAAAAAATATTTTCTGGCGGTTAAGTTTTTGAGGGCTGATTTCTTGTCCTGTGATAAAAAGCCTTCTGTTTCAAGTGCCAAACCTTTCAGGAGAGCATTTTCAAGCTTTTGGTACCATTTTTGAGTGAATTGCCAAAAGTCAGATTTTTGCTGAAATTGTGACCCCGGGGGTTAGGGATTTCTTCCAAAAAATATTTTCTGCCGGTTAACTTTTTGAGGGCTGATTTCTTGTCCTGTGATAAAAAGCCTTCTGTTTTCATCGTCAAAGCTTTCAGGGGAGCATGAGCAACCGGTTGGCACCATTTTTGAGTGAACTGCCAAAAGTCAGATTTTTGCTGAAATTGTGACCCCGGGGGTTAGGGATTTTTTCAAAAAAACATTTTCTGCCGGTTAAGTTTTTGAGGGCTGATTTCTTGTCCTTTGATTAAAAGCCTTCTGTTTTCATCGTCAAAGCTTTCAGGGGAGCATGAGCAACCGCTTGGCACCATTTTTGAGTGAATTGCCAAAAGTCAGATTTTTGCTGAAATATTTTCTGCCGGTTAAGTTTTTGAGGGCTGATTTCTTGTCCTGTGATAAAAAGCCTTCTGTTTCAAGTGCCAAACCTTTCAGGAGAGCATTTTCAAGCTTTTGGCACCATTTTTGAGTGAATTGCCAAAAGTCAGATTTTTGCTGAAATTGTGACCCCGAAGCGTAGGGGTTTTTTCAAAAAAATATTTTCTGCCGGTTAAGTTTTTGAGGGCTGATTTCTTGTCCTGTGATAAAAAGCCTTCTGTTTTCATCGCCAAAGCTTTCAGGGGAGCATTAGCAACCGTTTGGCACCATTTTGGAGTGAACTGCCAAAAGTCAGATTTTTGCTGAAATTGTGACCCCGGGGCTTAGGGATTTTTTCAAAAAAATATTTTCTGCCGGTTAAGTTTTTGAAGGCTGATTTCTTGTCCTGTGATAAAAAGCCTTCTGTTTCGAGTGCCAAACCTTTCAGGAGAGCATTTTCAAGCTTTTGGTACCATTTTTGAGTGAATTGCCAAAAGTCAGATTTTTGTTGAAATTGTGACCCCGGGAGTTAGGGATTTTTTCAAAAAAATATTTTCTGCCGGTTAAGTTTTTGAGGGCTGATTTCTTGTCCTGTGATAAAAAGCCTTCTGTTTTCATCGTCAAAGCTTTCAGGGGAGCATGAACAACCGGTTGGCACCATTTTTGAGTGAACTGCCAAAAGTCAGATTTTTGCTGAAATTGTGACCCCGGGGGTTAGGGATTTTTTCAAAAAAATATTTTCTGCCGGTTAAGTTTTTGAGGGCTGATTTCTTGTCCTGTGATAAAAAGCCTTCTGTTTCAAGTGCCAAACCTTTCAGGAGAGCATTTTCTAGCTTTTGGTACCATTTTTGAGTGAATTGCCAAAAGTCAGATTTTTGCTGAAATTGTGACCACGGGGGTTAGGGATTTCTTCCAAAAAATATTTTCTGCCGGTTAACTTTTTGAGGGCTGATTTCTTGTCCTGTGATAAAAAGCCTTCTGTTTTCATCGTCAAAGCTTTCAGGGGAGCATGAGCAACCGGTTGGCACCATTTTTGAGTGAACTGCCAAAAGTCAGATTTTTGCTGAAATTGTGACCCCGGGGGTTAGGGATTTTTTCAAAAAAATATTTTCTGCCGGTTAAGTTTTTGAGGGCTGATTTCTTGTCCTTTGATTAAAAGCCTTCTGTTTTCATCGTCAAAGCTTTCAGGGGAGCATGAGCAACCGCTTGGCACCATTTTTGAGTGAACTGCCAAAAGTCAGATTTTTGCTGAAATTGTGACCCCGGGGGTTAGGGATTTTTTCAAAAAAATATTTTCTGCCGGTTAAGTTTTTGAGGGCTGATTTCTTGTCCTGTGATAAAAAGCCTTCTGTTTTGAGTGCCAAAGCTTTCAGGGGAGCATTATCAAGCTTTTGGTACCATTTTTGAGTGAATTGCCAAAAGTCAGATTTTTGCTGAAATATTTTCTGCCGGTTAAGTTTTTGAGGGCTGATTTCTTGTCCTGTGATAAAAAGCCTTCTGTTTCAAGTGCCAAACCTTTCAGGAGAGCATTTTCAAGCTTTTGGCACCATTTTTGAGTGAATTGCCAAAAGTCTGATTTTTGCTGAAATTGTGACCCCGAAGCGTAGGGGTTTTTTCAAAAAAATATTTTCTGCCGGTTAAGTTTTTGAGGGCTGATTTCTTGTCCTGTGATAAAAAGCCTTCTGTTTTCATCGCCAAAGCTTTCAGGGGAGCATTAGCAACCGTTTGGCACCATTTTTGAGTGAACTGCCAAAAGTCAGATTTTTGCTGAAATTGTGACCCCGGGGGTTAGGGATTTCTTCCAAAACATATTTTCTGCCGGTTAACTTTTTGAGGGGTGATTTCTTGTCCTGTGATAAAAAGACTTCTGTTTCCATCGCCCAAGCTTTCAGGGGAGCATTTGCAACCGGTTGGCAACATTTTTGAGTGAATTGCCAAAAGTCAGGTTTTTGCTGAAATTGTGACCCCAGGGCTTAGGGATTTTTTCAAAAAAATATTTTCTGCCGGTTTAGTTTTTGAAGGCTGATTTCTTGTCCTGTGATAAAAAGCCTTCTGTTTCGAGTGCCAAACCTTTCAGTAGAGCATTTTCAAGCTTTTGGCACCATTTTTGAGTGAATTGCCAAAAGTCAGATTTTTGATGACATTGTGACCCCGAAGCGTAGGGAGTTCTAAAAAAAAATATTTTCTGAGGGCAGATTTCTTGTCCTGTGATAAAAAGGTTTCTGTTTCGAGTGCCAAAGCTTTCAGGGGAGCATCAGCAATCGGTTGGCACCATTTTTGAGTGAACTGCCAAAAGTCAGATTTTTGCTGAAATTGTGACCCCGGGGCTTAGGGATTTTTTCAAAAAAATATTTTCTGCCGGTTAAGTTTTTGAGGGCTGATTCTTGTCCTGTGATAAAAAGCCTTCTGTTTTCATCGTCAAAGCTTTCAGGGGAGCATGAGCAACTGGTTGGCACCATTTTTGAGTGAATTGCCAAAAGTCAGATTTTTGCTGAAATTGTGACCCCCCGGGGCTTAGGGATTTTTTCAAAAAAATATTTTCTGCCGGTTAAGTTAATGAGGGCTTAGTTCTTGTCCTGTGATAAAAAGCCTTCTGTTTCGAGTGCCAAACCTTTCAGGAGAGCATTTTCAAGCTTTTGGCAACATTTTTGAGTGAATTGCCAAAAGTCAGATATTTTCTGAAATGGTGACCCCGGGGGTTAGGGATTTTTTCAAAAAAATATTTTTTGGCGGTTAAGTTTTTGAGGGCTGATTTCTTGTCCTGTGATAAAAAGCCTTTTGTTTCGAGTGCCAAACCTTTCAGGAGAGCATTTTCAAGCTTTTGGCAACATTTTTGAGTGAATTGCCAAAAGTCAGATTTTTGCTGAAATTGTGACCCCGGGGCTTAGGGATTTCTTCAAAAAAATATTTTCTGCCGGTTAAGTTTTTGAGGGCTGATTTCTTGTCCTGTGATAAAAAGCCTTCTGTTTCCATTGCCAAAGCTTTCAGGGGAGCATTTCCAACCGGTTGGCACCATTTTTGAGTGATTTGCCAAAAGTCAGATTTTTGCTGAAATTGTGACCCCGGGGCTTAGGGATTTTTTCAAAAAAAAAATTCTGCTGGTTAAGTTTTTGAGGGCTCATTTCTTGTCCTGTGATAAAAAGCCTTCTGTTTTCATCGTCAAAGCTTTCAGGGGAGCATGAGCAACCGGTTGGCACCATTTTTGAGTGAACTGCCAAAAGTCAGATTTTTGCTGAAATTGCGACCCCGGGGCTTAGGGATTTTTTCAAAAAAATATTTTCTGCCGGTTAAGTTTTTGAAGGCTGATTTCTTGTCCTGTGATAAAAAGCCTTCTGTTTCGAGTGCCAAACCTTTCAGGAGAGCATTTTCAAGCTTTTGGTACCATTTTTGAGTGAATTGCCAAAAGTTAGATTTTTCCTGAAATTCTGACCCCTGGGGTTAGGGATTTCTTCAAAAAAATATTTTCTGCCGGTTAAGTTTTTGAGGGCTGATTTCTTGTCCTGTGATAAAAAGCCTTCTGTTTTCTTCGCCAAAGCTTTCAGGGGAGCATTAGCAACCGGTTGGCACCATTTTTGAGTGAACTGCCAAAAGTCAGATTTTTGCTGAAATTGTGACCCCGGGGGTTAGGGATTTTTTCAAAAAAATATTTTCTGCCGGTTAAGTTTTTGAGGGCTGATTTCTTGTCCTTTGATAAAAAGCCTTCTGTTTTCATCGTCAAAGCTTTCAGGGGAGCATGAGAAACCGGTTGGCACCATTTTTGAGTGAACTGCCAAAAGTCAGATTTTTGCTGAAATTGTGACCCCGGGGGTTAGGGATTTTTTCAAAAAATATTTTCTGCCGGTTAAGTTTTTGAGGGCTGATTTCTTGTCCTGTGATAAAAAGCCTTCTTTTTCGAGTGCCAAACCTTCCATGAGAGCATTTTCAAGCTTTTGGCACCATTTTTGATTGAATTGCCAAAAGTCAGGTTTTTGCTGAAATTGTGACCCCGGGGCTTAGGGATTTTTTCAAAAAAATATTTTCTGGCGGTTAAGTTTTTGAGGGCAGATTTCTTGTCCTGTGATAAAAAGCCTTCTGTTTCGAGTGCTAAACCTTTCAGGAGAGCATTTTCAAGCTTTTGGCACCATTTTTGATAGAATTGCCAAAAGTCAGGTTTTTGCTGAAATTGTGACCCCGGGGCTTAGGGATATTTTCAAAAAAATATTTTCTGCCGGTTAAGTTTTTGAGGGCAGATTTCTTGTCCTGTGATAAAAAGCCTTCTGTTTCGAGTGCCAAACCTTTCAAGGGAGCATTTTTAAGCTTTTTGCACCATTTTTGAGTGAATTGCCAAAAGTCAGGTTTGTGCTGAAATTGTGACCCCGGGGCTCAGGGATTTTTTCAAAAAAATATTTTGTGCCGGTTAAGTTTTTGAGGGCTGATTTCTTGTCCTGTGATAAAAAGCCTTCTGTTTCGAGTGCCAAACCTTTCAGGAGAGCATTTTCAAGCTTTTGGCAACATTTTTGAATGAATTGCCAAAAGTCAGATTTTTGCTGAAATTGTGACCCCGGGAGTTAGGGATTTTTTCAAAAAAATATTTTCTGCCGGTTAAGTTTTTGAGGGCTGATTTCCTGTCCTGTGATAAAAAGCCTTCTGTTTTCATCGTCAAAGCTTTCAGGGGAGCATGAGCAACCGGTTGGCACCATTTTTGAGCGAACTGCCAAAAGTCAGATTTTTGCTGAAATTGCGACCCCGGGGCATAGGGATTTTTTCAAAAAAATATTTTCTGCCGGTTAAATTTTTGAAGGCTGATTTCTTGTCCTGTGATAAAAAGCCTTCTGTTTCGAGTGCCAAACCTTTCAGGAGAGCATTTTCAAGCTTTTGGTACCATTTTTGAGTGAATTGCCAAAAGTTAGATTTTTCCTGAAATTGTGACCCCGGGGGTTAGGGATTTCTTCAAAAAAATATATTCTGCCGGTTAAGTTTTTGAGGGCTGATTTCTTGTCCTGTGATAAAAAGCCTTCTGTTTTCATCGCCAAAGCTTTCAGGGGAGCATTAGCAACCGGTTGGCACCATTTTTGAGTGAACTGCCAAAAGTCAGATTTTTGCTGAAATTGTGACCCCGGGGGTTAGGGAATTTTTCAAAAAAATATTTTCTGCCGGTTAAGTTTTTGAGGGCTGATTTCTTGTCCTGTGATAGAAAGCCTTCTGTTTCGAGTGCCAAACCTTCCAGGAGAGCATTTTCAAGCTTTTGGCACCATTTTTGATTGAATTGCTAAAAGTCAGGTTTTTGCTGAAATTGTGACCCCGGGGCTTAGGGATTTTTTTCAAAAAAATATTTTCTGGCGGTTAAGTTTTTGAGGGCAGATTTCTTGTCCTGTGATAAAAAGCCTTCTGTTTCGAGTGCTAAACCTTTCAGGAGAGCATTTTCAAGCTTTTGGCACCATTTTTGATTGAATTGCCAAAAGTCAGGTTTTTGCTGAAATTGTGACCCCGGGGCTTAGGGATTTTTTCAAAAAAATATTTTCTGCCGGTTAAGTTTTTGAGGGCAGATTTCTTGTCCTGTGATAAAAAGCCTTCTGTTTCGAGTGCCAAACCTTTCAGGGGAGCATTTTTAAGCTTTTTGCACCATTTTTGAGTGAATTGCCAAAAGTCAGGTTTGTGCTGAAATTGTGACCCCGGGGCTCAGGGATTTTTTCAAAAAAATATTTTCTGCCGGTTAAGTTTTTGAGGGCTGATTTCTTGTCCTGTGATAAAAAGCCTTCTGTTTCGAGTGCCAAACCTTTCAGGAGAGCATTTTCAAGCTTTTGGCAACATTTTTGAATGAATTGCCAAAAGTCAGATTTTTGCTGAAATTGTGACCCCGGGAGTTAGGGATTTTTTCAAAAAAATATTTTCTGCCGGTTAAGTTTTTGAGGGCTGATTTCCTGTCCTGTGATAAAAAGCCTTCTGTTTTCATCGTCAAAGCTTTCAGGGGAGCATGAGCAACCGGTTGGCACCATTTTTGAGCGAACTGCCAAAAGTCAGATTTTTGCTGAAATTGCGACCCCGGGGCTTAGGGATTTTTTCAAAAAAATATTTTCTGCCGGTTAAGTTTTTGAAGGCTGATTTCTTGTCCTGTGATAAAAAGCCTTCTGTTTCGAGTGCCAAACCTTTCAGGAGAGCATTTTCAAGCTTTTGGTACCATTTTTGAGTGAATTGCCAAAAGTTAGATTTTTCCTGAAATTGTGACCCCGGGGGTTAGGGATTTCTTCAAAAAAATATTTTCTGCCGGTTAAGTTTTTGAGGGCTGATTTCTTGTCCTGTGAGAAAAAGGCTTCTGTTTTCATCGTCAAAGCTTTCAGGGGAGCATGAGCAACCGGTTGGCACCATTTTTGATGTGAACTGCCAAAAGTCAGATTTTTGCTGAAATTGTGACCCCGGGGGATAGGGATTTTTTCAAAAAATATTTTCTGCCAGTTAAGTTTTTGAGGGCTGATTTCTTGTCCTGTGATAAAACGCCTTCTGTTTTCATCACCAAAGCTTTCAGGGGAGCATTAGCAACCGGTTGGCACCATTTTTGAGCGAACTGCCAAAAGTCAGATTTTTGCTGAAATATCCCCGGGGCATAGGGATTTTTTCAAAAAAATATTTCTGCCGGTTAAATTTTTGAAGGCTGATTTCTTGTCCTGTGATAAAAAGCCTTCTGTTTCGAGTGCCAAACCTTTCAGGAGAGCATTTTCAAGCTTTTGGTACCATTTTTGAGTGAATTGCCAAAAGTTAGATTTTTCCTGAAATTGTGACCCCGGGGGTTAGGGATTTCTTCAAAAAAATATATTCTGCCGGTTAAGTTTTTGAGGGCTGATTTCTTGTCCTGTGATAAAAAGCCTTCTGTTTTCATCGCCAAAGCTTTCAGGGGAGCATTAGCAACCGGTTGGCACCATTTTTGAGTGAACTGCCAAAAGTCAGATTTTTGCTGAAATTGTGACCCCGGGGGTTAGGGAATTTTTCAAAAAAATATTTTCTGCCGGTTAAGTTTTTGAGGGCTGATTTCTTGTCCTGTGATAGAAAGCCTTCTGTTTCGAGTGCCAAACCTTCCAGGAGAGCATTTTCAAGCTTTTGGCACCATTTTTGATTGAATTGCCAAAAGTCAGGTTTTTGCTGAAATTGTGACCCCGGGGCTTAGGGATTTTTTCAAAAAAATATTTTCTGGCGGTTAAGTTTTTGAGGGCAGATTTCTTGTCCTGTGATAAAAAGCCTTCTGTTTCGAGTGCCAAACCTTTCAGGGGAGCATTTTTAAGCTTTTTGCACCATTTTTGAGTGAATTGCCAAAAGTCAGGTTTGTGCTGAAATTGTGACCCCGGGGCTTAGGGATTTTTTCAAAAAAATATTTTCTGCCGGTTAAGTTTTTGAGGGCTGATTTCTTGTCCTGTGATAAAAAGCCTTCTGTTTCGAGTGCCAAACCTTTCAGGAGAGCATTTTCAAGCTTTTGGCAACATTTTTGAATGAATTGCCTAAAGTCAGATTTTTGCTGAAATTGTGACCCCGGGAGTTAGGGATTTTTTCAAAAAAATATTTTCTGCCGGTTAAGTTTTTGAGGGCTGATTTCCTGTCCTGTGATAAAAAGCCTTCTGTTTTCATCGTCAAAGCTTTCAGGGGAGCATGAGCAACCGGTTGGCACCATTTTTGAGTGAACTGCCAAAAGTCAGATTTTTGCTGAAATTGTAACCCCGGGGGTTAGGGATTTTTTCAAAAAAATATTTTCTGCCGGTTAAGTTTTTGAGGGCTGATTTCTTGTCCTGTGATAAAAAGCCTTCTGTTTTCATCGTCAAAGCTTTCAGGGGAGCATGAGCAACCGGTTGGCACCATTTTTGAGTGAACTGCCAAAAGTCAGATTTTTGCTGAAATTGTGACCCCGGGGGTTAGGGATTTTTTTCAAAAAAATATTTTCTGCCGGTTAAGTTTTTGAGGGCTGATTTCTTGTCCTGTGATAAAAAGCCTTCTGTTTCGAGTGCCAAAGCTTTCAGGGGAGCATTATCAAGCTTTTGGCACCATTTTTGAGTAAATTGCCAAAAGTCAGATTTTTGCTGAAATATTTTCTGCCGGTTAAGTTTTTGAGGGCAGATTTCTTGTTCTGTGATAAAAAGCCTTCTGTTTAGAGTGCCAAACCTTTCAGGAGAGCATTTTCAAGCTTTTGGCACCATTTTTGAGTGATTTGCCAAAAGTCAGATTTTTGCTGAAATTGTGACCCCGGGGGTTAGGGATTTCTTCAAAAAAATATTTTCTGCCGGTTAAGTTTTTGAGGGCTGATTTCTTGTCCTGTGATAAAAAGCCTTCTGTTTTCTTCGCCAAAGCTTTCAGGGGAGCATTAGCAACCGGTTGGCACCATTTTTGAGTGAACTGCCAAAAGTCAGATTTTTGCTGAAATTGTGACCCCGGGGCTTAGGGATTTTTTCAAAAAAATATTTTCTGCCGGTTAAGTTTTTGAGGGCTGATTTCTTGTCCTTTGATAAAAAGCCTTCTGTTTTCATCGTCAAAGCTTTCAGGGGAGCATGAGAAACCGGTTGGCACCATTTTTGAGTGAACTGCCAAAAGTCAGATTTTTGCTGAAATTGTGACCCCGGGGGTTAGGGATTTTTTCAAAAAAATATTTTCTGCCGGTTAAGTTTTTGAGGGCTGATTTCTTGTCCTGTGATAGAAAGCCTTCTGTTTCGAGTGCCAAACCTTCCATGAGAGCATTTTCAAGCTTTTGGCACCATTTTTGATTGAATTGCCAAAAGTCAGGTTTTTGCTGAAATTGTGACCCCGGGGCTTAGGGATTTTTTCAAAAAAATATTTTCTGGCGGTTAAGTTTTTGAGGGCAGATTTCTTGTCCTGTGATAAAAAGCCTTCTGTTTCGAGTGCTAAACCTTTCAGGAGAGCATTTTCAAGCTTTTGGCACCATTTTTGATAGAATTGCCAAAAGTCAGGTTTTTGCTGAAATTGTGACCCCGGGGCTTAGGGATATTTTCAAAAAAATATTTTCTGCCGGTTAAGTTTTTGAGGGCTGATTTCTTGTCCTGTGATAAAAAGCCTTCTGTTTCGAGTGCCAAACCTTTCAGGGGAGCATTTTTAAGCTTTTTGCACCATTTTTGAGTGAATTGCCAAAAGTCAGGTTTGTGCTGAAATTGTGACCCCGGGGCTCAGGGATTTTTTCAAAAAAATATTTTCTGCCGGTTAAGTTTTTGAGGGCTGATTTCTTGTCCTGTGATAAAAAGCCTTCTGTTTCGAGTGCCAAACCTTTCAGGAGAGCATTTTCAAGCTTTTGGCAACATTTTTGAATGAATTGCCAAAAGTCAGATTTTTGCTGAAATTGTGACCCCGGGAGTTAGGGATTTTTTCAAAAAAATATTTTCTGCCGGTTAAGTTTTTGAGGGCTGATTTCCTGTCCTGTGATAAAAAGCCTTCTGTTTTCATCGTCAAAGCTTTCAGGGGAGCATGAGCAACCGGTTGGCACCATTTTTGAGCGAACTGCCAAAAGTCAGATTTTTGCTGAAATTGCGACCCCGGGTCTTAGGGATTTTTTCAAAAAAATATTTTCTGCCGGTTAAGTTTTTGAAGGCTGATTTCTTGTCCTGTGATAAAAAGCCTTCTGTTTCGAGTGCCAAACCTTTCAGGAGAGCATTTTCAAGCTTTTGGTACCATTTTTGAGTGAATTGCCAAAAGTTAGATTTTTCCTGAAATTGTGACCCCGGGGGTTAGGGATTTCTTCAAAAAAATATTTTCTGCCGGTTAAGTTTTTGAGGGCTGATTTCTTGTCCTGTGAGAAAAAGCCTTCTGTTTTCATCGTCAAAGCTTTCAGGGGAGCATGAGCAACCGGTTGGCACCATTTTTGAGTGAACTGCCAAAAGTCAGATTTTTGCTGAAATTGTGACCCCGGGGGTTAGGGATTTTTTCAAAAAAATATTTTCTGCCAGTTAAGTTTTTGAGGGCTGATTTCTTGTCCTGTGATAAAACGCCTTCTGTTTTCATCACCAAAGCTTTCAGGGGAGCATTAGCAACCGGTTGGCACCATTTTTGAGCGAACTGCCAAAAGTCAGATTTTTGCTGAAATTGCGACCCCGGGGCATAGGGATTTTTTCAAAAAAATATTTTCGGCCGGTTAAATTTTTGAAGGCTGATTTCTTGTCCTGTGATAAAAAGCCTTCTGTTTCGAGTGCCAAACCTTTCAGGAGAGCATTTTCAAGCTTTTGGTACCATTTTTGAGTGAATTGCCAAAAGTTAGATTTTTCCTGAAATTGTGACCCCGGGGGTTAGGGATTTCTTCAAAAAAATATATTCTGCCGGTTAAGTTTTTGAGGGCTGATTTCTTGTCCTGTGATAAAAAGCCTTCTGTTTTCATCGCCAAAGCTTTCAGGGGAGCATTAGCAACCGGTTGGCACCATTTTTGAGTGAACTGCCAAAAGTCAGATTTTTGCTGAAATTGTGACCCCAGGGGTTAGGGAATTTTTCAAAAAAATATTTTCTGCCGGTTAAGTTTTTGAGGGCTGATTTCTTGTCCTGTGATAGAAAGCCTTCTGTTTCGAGTGCCAAACCTTCCAGGAGAGCATTTTCAAGCTTTTGGCACCATTTTTGATTGAATTGCCAAAAGTCAGGTTTTTGCTGAAATTGTGACCCCGGGGCTTAGGGATTTTTTCAAAAAAATATTTTCTGGCGGTTAAGTTTTTGAGGGCAGATTTCTTGTCCTGTGATAAAAAGCCTTCTGTTTCGAGTGCTAAACCTTTCAGGAGAGCATTTTCAAGCTTTTGGCACCATTTTTGATTGAATTGCCAAAAGTCAGGTTTTTGCTGAAATTGTGACCCCGGGGCTTAGGGATTTTTTCAAAAAAATATTTTCTGCCGGTTATGTTTTTGAGGGCAGATTTCTTGTCCTGTGATAAAAAGCCTTCTGTTTCGAGTGCCAAACCTTTCAGGGGAGCATTTTTAAGCTTTTTGCACCATTTTTGAGTGAATTGCCAAAAGTCAGGTTTGTGCTGAAATTGTGACCCCGGGGCTTAGGGATTTTTTCAAAAAAATATTTTCTGCCGGTTAAGTTTTTGAGGGCTGATTTCTTGTCCTGTGATAAAAAGCCTTCTGTTTCGAGTGCCAAACCTTTCAGGAGAGCATTTTCAAGCTTTTGGCAAAACATTTTTGAATGAATTGCCAAAAGTCAGATTTTTGCTGAAATTGTGACCCCGGGAGTTAGGGATTTTTTCAAAAAAATATTTTCTGCCGGTTAAGTTTTTGAGGGCTGATTTCCTGTCCTGTGATAAAAAGCCTTCTGTTTTCATCGTCAAAGCTTTCAGGGGAGCATGAGCAACCGGTTGGCACCATTTTTGAGTGAACTGCCAAAAGTCAGATTTTTGCTGAAATTGTGACCCCGGGGGTTAGGGATTTTTTCAAAAAAATATTTGCGTGTTGAGTCCCACAAGCCACCCCCCAAAAAACTCACACTTCACACTTCAATTTTTGTTTAAGGTTTTTGGCATAATTTTGGCCACAACTTTATTCAAATACAAAATACGTGAGTGGTTGCTTAGGCACTGGTTATGACTATCTGTCCTTGCCCTCAGGGACAGAGCTGGCCTTCCGGACACCAACGGAAGCCAGTGTGGGAAACAAATATTGGGTGAGAATGAAGCTGGGAATCAGACTAACACCTCTCACCCTCATGTTCCGGTGGGGCTTGCCCGGCCCAAGTCCGACTCCGGGGACAAGGACGAAAGAATGGCAAGCCCCTGGATTTCCTTTAACGGAATTCCCATTCGCATCATTTGGAGGGGTAGGCACTTACCCCTCCAAGCACCATTTAACCAATGCCTAACCGCCAACCTTACAAGTTGTGACGATTTGCTACGCAGTAGGCGAAAACCAAATGGCACCAGCCAATCAGCCAAATGGCAAAATTCCTACCAGGCCCCCGCTCAAAGGCGAACGACCCCATGACAGGCATAGCAAGGTCAAGCAATCAAAACCACCCTGATAAAAGGGAGGGAGGGCGGGTGATCCGGTTCAAAACGGCCAAGAGGACGTTCCCTCGTCTGGCCCCTGTATTTATAGCCTCTGGCCCCTCCTTCAAATTGCCAAATTAGAACTCCCCAGCAACCCAATTAACCCTTTAGTGCTTGGGTTGCTAACAATTTGCCGAGTCACTGTAGGGTGGCCTGTTTCCCCAACCGCAACACGTGCTCTCTGTTAGGGAGAACACGCTTTGCGTGTTGAGTCCCACAAGCCACCCCCCAAAAAACTCACACTTCACACTTCAATTTTTGTTTAAGGTTTTTGGCATAATTTTGGCCACAACTTTATTCAAATACAAAATACGTGAGTGGTTGCTTAGGCACTGGTTATGACTATCTGTCCTTGCCCTCAGGGACAGAGCTGGCCTTCCGGACACCAACGGAAGCCAGTGTGGGAAACAAATATTGGGTGAGAATGAAGCTGGGAATCAGACTAACACCTCTCACCCTCATGTTCCGGTGGGGCTTGCCCGGCCCAAGTCCGACTCCGGGGACAAGGACGAAAGAATGGCAAGCCCCTGGATTTCCTTTAACGGAATTCCCATTCGCATCATTTGGAGGGGTAGGCACTTACCCCTCCAAGCACCATTTAACCAATGCCTAACCGCCATGGAGCCCTCAGCTCCCCGCCAACCACTCACAGCCCCAGCCAAGACCTCCGCTTGGCCACCACTGCACCTATCCAAGCCTCATTCCCAGAAGCCGACAGGTGCACTCCATCAGCCCTAAAAAGGGCTGCCGCTTGAAAGGTGATTTCGGGATGAAAAATCACCTCTCCACCCAACTCCACAATCCTTCTGGAAACAGCAGCATTGAAAGGATGGCCTCTCAAAAAGAATCTCGGGGTGGGAAATTGCATCGCCACCCAGCTCCAAAACTTTTCTGACCACAGCAGAATTGATGCGTTTTCTGGCCCTTTCAGTGGCAGCCGGGCAACGACTGCCCTTCCAAACGCAGCGTTGCAAAAGCTTTGACCAAAAATTTTTCGCTGTCGGCACCATTGCACGCAGCGTCTCCAGGTCACCCAAAATTGCAGCACGTAGTGACAAACAGTCCATGGGCACCAGGTCGTTCTCACCAAGCTGCACCACAATAGCAGCTGGCGGCCCCTCCAAGAGCAAATGCCTCCGGATACTTGGCAGGAACTCCGACCAGCGCATCCCACGTCTGGACAGCCAAGACAAGCGAATATGTGGAGGAAAGCCGAAATCTGGACCCAATCCAGATTGCCGTGCTGCGACGCCAGCCCAATGGACGATACTGTGCCCCACAATCCAAACACGGGTCACCGCTAAACCTGATAAATAAGATAAAACAAGCAAAAATTGTAAGACACCAATAATGTTAACGAACATAATCTTTGAATGCATTCGATTTCCAACGACCTGTATTTTATTTCCACTGCCTTATTAACATGCTTTCCGGCCTTCTTGGTGGTACGTTTGTCTAGGAATTGGTTCCCAACTAGCTGCACCTGACCTCAGCAGGGCAGCACTGACGACTGGGCCCCACCATATCGCCAGTTCCAGTAAACAGCATGGGGGAGCAATGAACCAGGATCAGACTCAAGCTCACCCCAAATGCTCCCAGGGACTCTGGCATGGCCCTAACCCTCGAAAGGGGTCGACAAAAGCATGGCGAATCCTTGGATTCCCTTAATGGAACATCTTTGCGCATTGGAGGGGACAGGTGCTCCAACCCCCCCTCCAAACCACCTTGAACCAATGCCTTAAATTATTTTGAGTCCAGGGAGAGCTGCCATCAACTTAATCCATGCCCTCTTGCATGCAGGAATGCAAACTTATGCTGGAGGAAGACAGCAAACATTCTCGCCCAGCTGTACCACCAGCACTGCGGGAGGACCTGCACAGGTCACACTCGACCGCACCAAAGGAAGGATCTCCTCCCAAAGCATTCCCCATCTGGACATCCAGTATATGTTCACATGGGCAGGAAGACTGAGATGGCACCCGAGTCCAAACTCGTCAACATGCTTGCCAGCCTAGTGTACAATGCTGTGGCTCAAATGTGCACAGCTGCTCCTATGAAAAAAGGAAATAACAGACAAGCATCAGCATAGACATCATTGTGACACTTCCTGATATAACCCTTGTCAGCGTCAGACTTCCAATGACCCATATTCACAATCCTGTCTACTGACAGGCCCCCAGTGTGCAGCCTTTGCAGCAGCACCTAATCGTAAGGAATGAGGAGTGTTCAGCGGTAAGCAAGCCGCAGGCTGTAATAACTGGTGCACGATGTAAGCACATTGATGCCGGGCTAACGGGAACCCATTTTCATGCACTAGGAGCGGGCCAGCCCCCAGGGAATAAAAAGCCAAATATTCTGTTATCCATAACAAGGCAAGGGCCCTCCTCACCTGTGGTGGGAAGCCTGATTGTGGCACTCCTGCCCACTAAGTCTGTTTTAGAGTTACCAACTCTAATGACAAGCTCCAAAGGATAAGGAAAAGTCCTGAAGCAATAAGCCTCCAGACTCTCAGCCCCGTGCTGGCTCCAACAACCATTTCCCCAACCCTCAGTGCGAAAATGCAATGGACTACTGAAAGGAGTCTCACCTTGATCTTTAACCCGCAGACAAGTTTTAACTTGTTGCAGATACTGCATAGGTAAAAATTGACCGACTTCCTGCCCACTGTCCTATGAGGTTGGAGCCTATTCCAACCTTCCAAGGCCCTGCGCACTGCAAACTTTATACAAGGGTCTCTGAAAAATAAAGCTTCAATGTAACAGACATTGCAGCGGACTGAATTCGGATAGTTATAACCGCATGCCCAATCTGCAGCAGGTGGACCAAATACTGCAGGATCTGCTCAGAGGATGGGGGCCAATTCTTCTGAATGGCCGAGAACTGCCAGCTTAAGGCTAAGAAATCCATCCAGGCCTTCCCATAAGAGGTAAAAGCAGAAGGGGAAATGGAAGCTGCCGCTCTCTGAAATTACTAATTGTTGTCAAAATGCCACAGGTCTGGAAAAGTCTGGCAATAGCTGAGTCTGGAGCCCAGGATCTGAAGCGCTTCATCTGAAAATCGGATAGTGTCAGCGTAATTTGGAGAGTAGAAAGCACAATATTAAACCTTAAGTGGCGCAGCTCGAAAGCATGAGCGGAGGGGCAGAGACTGTGCTACAGCATGAGGACTGTTTTGCCAAGACGCTCACCACTACCTGGTTATCAGACCAAAAGCAGATCCGATGGTCACTGAACTCCTCGGGCCACGTGAACTGCTACTACAATGGGGAAAACTCAAGAAATGTTATGTCACATGATTGCCTCACCACACCAGGCTTGAGGCCATAGCTTTGCACACCAGCAGCCCTTGAAATAAAAACCAAAGGGCAAAGATCCAGCAGCACCAGCATGAACCTGAAAATCCCTGAGCGGGTTCAAGGTATCCTGCCATGGCGAACTACTATTGCATACATTCAGGAATTGCTACCATCGTCTGATATCTGCCTTCACCACACTTGGTAGGCATACACAAAGGTAAGGGGACCTCTGTCAGCATCGCCCTTGAGCCAGTGCCACCAACTGGACTCATCCACTTCAGCCCCAACTGGGCTAGGCGAGCTGGGTAGCACTTCCAGAGACCACCTTCTGCACAGGAACAGGTCAAAGTGCTGTGGACTCACAGCTTAGAGTTGTGAGCACCGGATTCACTCCAACAAAAGACAGTCGTCGCACAGCAGAGTCTAGCAGAGTATATAAACAACTCGGAGAGCAGCTCTGTAGAATATCTTCTTTATTCTATCTACAACTATACAAACTATATACAGAGCTTAATAGGTCTAAGTATAAATAAACGCTGCACTGCACTGAGTGTCTGCAGCTGCCCTTAGCAGCAACCTTATCTCTACACATGATCTCTAACACTCAGTCTCTCTCCCTCTCCGACACTCACTGACTGACTGACTGACTGACTGACTTGGTGCTGGAGCAGAATAAGTAGAGACCAGAACACGCCTCCTCCTCTCTGGAGAATCAGCAGACTCCTCAGGAGATTCTTGGATATGGGAGGGGTGAAATCTAGGCAGCCTGGCCTAGTGGGAAGATTAGTTAAGTGACCCAGCAAGATCGGATCTGGTGAAGCATCACTTGCTACAGAGGAAGTATTACAAATTAACTTCCTTCAAGGCAGACAGCTTCTCCATAGCCAAGTGGTATGTTTTAGCAACGATATCCAACTGGATCCCTAAATAAAATGGGAATAAGGGCCAAAGGTATTGAGCTATTGCTTGCCAGCTTCCAGCCCCCGCTTGGGCAGGGGGCATCTTGTGCTGCCATCATGATATGTAAATTTACAGGGCCGCACTGGCCAGAACCCCTAAAGAAGTCCCAACCAAGCTGCCGCCAAGCCAGCTTCCTTTTCAGACACACACTCTGTGCAATGCAAAAAACACACTCCGTGCAGTGCACACACTCTCCATGCAATGCAACTACACACTCCGTGCAATGCCAAAAGCACGCTCTGTGCAATGCAACTACACACTCCGTGCAATGCACACACAAACCCTCCGTGCAATGCAACTACACACCCCTGCAACTACACTCCATGCAATGCAACTACACACTCCGTGCACTGCACACCCTCTGTTCAATGCAACTACATACTCCGTGCAATGCACACACACTCCGTGCAATGCAAAAAAACAACAACACACTCTGTGCAATACGACTAGACCCTCCATGCAATGCACACACACTCCATGCAATGCAGCTACACACTCCCTGCAATGCACACACCCTTCATGCAATGCAACTACACTCCATGCAATGCAACTACACACTCCGTGCACTGCACACCCTCTGTTCAATGCAACAACAAACTCCGTGCAATGCAACTACACACTCCGTGCAATGCAACTACACACTCCGTGCAATGCACACATACCCTCCATGCAATGCACACACCCTCCGTGCAATGCAACTGCAAATCTCCTAGCAATGCAATGCAAATGCAGCCCGTGCAGCGCCGTGCTCTGCAACGCACAGAGCAAACTGCAATGCGGGCACGCAAAGGTGCTTTCTCCCAGTTGCATATTGCAAACATGGCACCCGTTACATCCCTCGCAGTGAGGTAACCACCAAAAGGACTTAAGTGTCCAGGTAGAGCAATGGGGGAGCATGCAGCTGTCCCATACAGGGACCAATCCTGCAACCTAGGCATTACCGGCACTATCCGCTGACCCAGTGAAACCAATGCTTCATGGACCACATGGGGACACTATTGAGGCCGGAAACGCTTCCAGGCCATCGAATTCTAGGGCAAAGCCCTAGGATCACCTGCTAGGCCAGGCATAAATGTTTCCAGTGAAATAGCAGAGTTGAGGTAGCCCACAGCTTGTCCAGGTACCCCTGCTTGCCCTTTTAGAGGGAAGCACCCCTTCAAGAAACCCAAAGTTCTTTTATCACAAATGGGCCGAACTACCCAGCAACAGAATAGCTCAAAAGGAGCAGTTTGTTTTGTTTTGTTATAACAATGGCTAAGAGGGGTATATGAACCCTGTCTCCCAGGTCCTAGTCCTGCACTTTAGTCACTAAGTCACGATGGCTCATCTCTAAAATGGCAGTCGCCACTATCAGGGCAAAACAAACTTAAAGAAAATAAACTTGTTCAGAAACAGCATAGTTCAAGAGCATATACAGAGTGCTCATAGTCCTTGGAGGCACAGGGAGCCATAAAGCCAACCTTCAGGGATACTATAAATGAAAGTGATACCAGCTAAGCTGGGAACAGCCCTGACTAGCCCCACAATTTCAACAAGAGAGATGGGGGAAACCTTTTTGCGAAAGAAAGCCCCTAACGGGGGCTCTCTCCCTATTGGGAAAGGCAAGCCACAGATACAGGGAGAATCTTCCTACAGGGCAGGGTAAGGGGTGGGGTGGGAAATTGAACAGGAAAAGGGGGGAATTAAATTATTTAAGGGACTAGAGAGGATTAAAAAGAAGGGGAAAATAAAGAAATAAAGAAATGTAACCAGACAATGAGAAGATTGTCCAAGTGCTCCATGTGATCCGGTTCAAAACGGCCAAGAGGACGTTCCCTCGTCTGGCCCCTGTATTTATAGCCTCTGGCCCCTCCTTCAAATTGCCAAATTAGAACTCCCCAGCAACCCAATTAACCCTTTAGTGCTTGGGTTGCTAACAATTTGCCGAGTCACTGTAGGGTGGCCTGTTTCCCCAACCGCAACACGTGCTCTCTGTTAGGGAGAACACGCTTTTCTGCCGGTTAAGTTTTTGAGGGCTGATTTCTTGTCCTGTGATAAAAAGCCTTCTGTTTTCATCGTCAAAGCTTTCAGGGGAGCATGAGCAACCGGTTGGCACCATTTTTGAGTGAACTGCCAAAAGTCAGATTTTTGCTGAAATTGTGACCCCGGGGGTTAGGGATTTTTTCAAAAAAATATTTTCTGCCGGTTAAGTTTTTGAGGGCTGATTTCTTGTCCTGTGATAAAAAGCCTTCTGTTTCGAGTGCCAAAGCTTTCAGGGGAGCATTATCAAGCTTTTGGCACCATTTTTGAGTAAATTGCCAAAAGTCAGATTTTTGCTGAAATATTTTCTGCCGGTTAAGTTTTTGAGGGCAGATTTCTTGTTCTGTGATAAAAAGCCTTCTGTTTAGAGTGCCAAACCTTTCAGGAGAGCATTTTCAAGCTTTTGGCACCATTTTTGAGTGATTTGCCAAAAGTCAGATTTTTGCTGAAATTGTGACCCCGGGGGTTAGGGATTTCTTCAAAAAAATATTTTCTGCCGGTTAAGTTTTTGAGGGCTGATTTCTTGTCCTTTGATAAAAAGCCTTCTGTTTTCTTCGCCAAAGCTTTCAGGGGAGCATTAGCAACCGGTTGGCACCATTTTTGAGTGAACTGCCAAAAGTCAGATTTTTGCTGAAATTGTGACCCCGGGGCTTAGGGATTTTTTCAAAAAAATATTTTCTGCCGGTTAAGTTTTTGAGGGCTGATTTCTTGTCCTTTGATAAAAAGCCTTCTGTTTTCATCGTCAAAGCTTTCAGGGGAGCATGAGAAACCGGTTGGCACCATTTTTGAGTGAACTGCCAAAAGTCAGATTTTTGCTGAAATTGTGACCCCGGGGGTTAGGGATTTTTTCAAAAAAATATTTTCTGCCGGTTAAGTTTTTGAGGGCTGATTTCTTGTCCTGTGATAGAAAGCCTTCTGTTTCGAGTGCCAAACCTTCCATGAGAGCATTTTCAAGCTTTTGGCACCATTTTTGATTGAATTGCCAAAAGTCAGGTTTTTGCTGAAATTGTGACCCCGGGGCTTAGGGATTTTTTCAAAAAAATATTTTCTGGCGGTTAAGTTTTTGAGGGCAGATTTCTTGTCCTGTGATAAAAAGCCTTCTGTTTCGAGTGCTAAACCTTTCAGGAGAGCATTTTCAAGCTTTTGGCACCATTTTTGATAGAATTGCCAAAAGTCAGGTTTTTGCTGAAATTGTGACCCCGGGGCTTAGGGATATTTTCAAAAAAATATTTTCTGCCGGTTAAGTTTTTGAGGGCTGATTTCTTGTCCTGTGATAAAAAGCCTTCTGTTTCGAGTGCCAAACCTTTCAGGGGAGCATTTTTAAGCTTTTTGCACCATTTTTGAGTGAATTGCCAAAAGTCAGGTTTGTGCTGAAATTGTGACCCCGGGGCTCAGGGATTTTTTCAAAAAAATATTTTCTGCCGGTTAAGTTTTTGAGGGCTGATTTCTTGTCCTGTGATAAAAAGCCTTCTGTTTCGAGTGCCAAACCTTTCAGGAGAGCATTTTCAAGCTTTTGGCAACATTTTTGAATGAATTGCCAAAAGTCAGATTTTTGCTGAAATTGTGACCCCGGGAGTTAGGGATTTTTTCAAAAAAATATTTTCTGCCGGTTAAGTTTTTGAGGGCTGATTTCCTGTCCTGTGATAAAAAGCCTTCTGTTTTCATCGTCAAAGCTTTCAGGGGAGCATGAGCAACCGGTTGGCACCATTTTTGAGCGAACTGCCAAAAGTCAGATTTTTGCTGAAATTGCGACCCCGGGTCTTAGGGATTTTTTCAAAAAAATATTTTCTGCCGGTTAAGTTTTTGAAGGCTGATTTCTTGTCCTGTGATAAAAAGCCTTCTGTTTCGAGTGCCAAACCTTTCAGGAGAGCATTTTCAAGCTTTTGGTACCATTTTTGAGTGAATTGCCAAAAGTTAGATTTTTCCTGAAATTGTGACCCCGGGGGTTAGGGATTTCTTCAAAAAAATATTTTCTGCCGGTTAAGTTTTTGAGGGCTGATTTCTTGTCCTGTGAGAAAAAGCCTTCTGTTTTCATCGTCAAAGCTTTCAGGGGAGCATGAGCAACCGGTTGGCACCATTTTTGAGTGAACTGCCAAAAGTCAGATTTTTGCTGAAATTGTGACCCCGGGGGTTAGGGATTTTTTCAAAAAAATATTTTCTGCCAGTTAAGTTTTTGAGGGCTGATTTCTTGTCCTGTGATAAAACGCCTTCTGTTTTCATCACCAAAGCTTTCAGGGGAGCATTAGCAACCGGTTGGCACCATTTTTGAGCGAACTGCCAAAAGTCAGATTTTTGCTGAAATTGCGACCCCGGGGCATAGGGATTTTTTCAAAAAAATATTTTCTGCCGGTTAAATTTTTGAAGGCTGATTTCTTGTCCTGTGATAAAAAGCCTTCTGTTTCGAGTGCCAAACCTTTCAGGAGAGCATTTTCAAGCTTTTGGTACCATTTTTGAGTGAATTGCCAAAAGTTAGATTTTTCCTGAAATTGTGACCCCGGGGGTTAGGGATTTCTTCAAAAAAATATATTCTGCCGGTTAAGTTTTTGAGGGCTGATTTCTTGTCCTGTGATAAAAAGCCTTCTGTTTTCATCGCCAAAGCTTTCAGGGGAGCATTAGCAACCGGTTGGCACCATTTTTGAGTGAACTGCCAAAAGTCAGATTTTTGCTGAAATTGTGACCCCGGGGGTTAGGGAATTTTTCAAAAAAATATTTTCTGCCGGTTAAGTTTTTGAGGGCTGATTTCTTGTCCTGTGATAGAAAGCCTTCTGTTTCGAGTGCCAAACCTTCCAGGAGAGCATTTTCAAGCTTTTGGCACCATTTTTGATTGAATTGCCAAAAGTCAGGTTTTTGCTGAAATTGTGACCCCGGGGCTTAGGGATTTTTTCAAAAAAATATTTTCTGGCGGTTAAGTTTTTGAGGGCAGATTTCTTGTCCTGTGATAAAAAGCCTTCTGTTTCGAGTGCTAAACCTTTCAGGAGAGCATTTTCAAGCTTTTGGCACCATTTTTGATTGAATTGCCAAAAGTCAGGTTTTTGCTGAAATTGTGACCCCGGGGCTTAGGGATTTTTTCAAAAAAATATTTTCTGCCGGTTATGTTTTTGAGGGCAGATTTCTTGTCCTGTGATAAAAAGCCTTCTGTTTCGAGTGCCAAACCTTTCAGGGGAGCATTTTTAAGCTTTTTGCACCATTTTTGAGTGAATTGCCAAAAGTCAGGTTTGTGCTGAAATTGTGACCCCGGGGCTTAGGGATTTTTTCAAAAAAATATTTTCTGCCGGTTAAGTTTTTGAGGGCTGATTTCTTGTCCTGTGATAAAAAGCCTTCTGTTTCGAGTGCCAAACCTTTCAGGAGAGCATTTTCAAGCTTTTGGCAACATTTTTGAATGAATTGCCAAAAGTCAGATTTTTGCTGAAATTGTGACCCCGGGAGTTAGGGATTTTTTCAAAAAAATATTTTCTGCCGGTTAAGTTTTTGAGGGCTGATTTCCTGTCCTGTGATAAAAAGCCTTCTGTTTTCATCGTCAAAGCTTTCAGGGGAGCATGAGCAACCGGTTGGCACCATTTTTGAGTGAACTGCCAAAAGTCAGATTTTTGCTGAAATTGTGACCCCGGGGGTTAGGGATTTTTTCAAAAAAATATTTTCTGCCGGTTAAGTTTTTGAGGGCTGATTTCTTGTCCTGTGATAAAAAGCCTTCTGTTTTCATCGTCAAAGCTTTCAGGGGAGCATGAGCAACCGGTTGGCACCATTTTTGAGTGAACTGCCAAAAGTCAGATTTTTGCTGAAATTGTGACCCCGGGGGTTAGGGATTTTTTCAAAAAAATATTTTCTGCCGGTTAAGTTTTTGAGGGCTGATTTCTTGTCCTGTGATAAAAAGCCTTCTGTTTCAAGTGCCAAACCTTTCAGGAGAGCATTTTCAAGCTTTTGGCACCATTTTTGAGTGAATTGCCAAAAGTCAGATTTTTGCTGAAATTGTGACCCCGAAGCGTAGGGATTTTTTTAAAAAAATATTTTCTGCCGGTTAAGTTTTTGAGGGCTGATTTCTTGTCCTGTGATAAAAAGCCTTCTGTTTTCATCGCCAAAGCTTTCAGGGGAGCATTAGCAACCGGTTGGCACCATTTTTGAGTGAACTGCCAAAAGTCAGATTTTTGCTGAAATTGTGACCCCGGGGCTTAGGGATTTTTTCAAAAAAATATTTTCTGCCGGTTAAGTTTTTGAAGGCTGATTTCTTGTCCTGTGATAAAAAGCCTTCTGTTTCGAGTGCCAAACCTTTCAGGAGAGCATTTTCAAGCTTTTGGCACCATTTTTGATTGAATTGCCAAAAGTCAGGTTTTTGCTGAAATTGTGACCCCGGGGCTTAGGGATTTTTTCAAAAAAATATTTTCTGGCGGTTAAGTTTTTGAGGGCAGATTTCTTGTCCTGTGATAAAAAGCCTTCTGTTTCGAGTGCTAAACCTTTCAGGAGAGCATTTTCAAGCTTTTGGCACCATTTTTGATTGAATTGCCAAAAGTCAGGTTTTTGCTGAAATTGTGACCCCGGGGCTTAGGGATTTTTTCAAAAAAATATTTTCTGCCGGTTAAGTTTTTGAGGGCAGATTTCTTGTCCTGTGATAAAAAGCCTTCTGTTTCGAGTGCCAAACCTTTCAGGGGAGCATTTTTAAGCTTTTTGCACCATTTTTGAGTGAATTGCCAAAAGTTAGATTTTTCCTGAAATTGTGACCCCGGGGGTTAGGGATTTCTTCAAAAAAATATATTCTGCCGGTTGTTTTTGAGGGCTGATTTCTTGTCCTGTGATAAAAAGCCTTCTGTTTTCATCGCCAAAGCTTTCAGGGGAGCATTAGCAACCGGTTGGCACCATTTTTGAATGAACTGCCAAAAGTCAGATTTTTGCTGAAATTGTGACCCCGGGGCTTAGGGATTTTTTCAAAAAAATATTTTCTGCCGGTTAAGTTTTTGAGGGATGATTTCTTGTCCTGTGATAAAAAGCCTTCTGTTTCAAGTGCCAAACCTTTCAGGAGAGCATTTTCAAGCTTTTGGTAACATTTTTGAATGAATTGCCAAAAGTCAGATTTTTGCTCAAATTGTGACCCCGGGAGTTAGGGATTTTTTCAAAAAAATATTTTCTGCCGGTTAAGTTTTTGAGGGCTGATTTCCTGTCCTGTGATAAAAAGCCTTCTGTTTTCATCGTCAAAGCTTTCAGGGGAGCATGAGCAACCGGTTGGCACCATTTTTGAGTGAACTGCCAAAAGTCAGATTTTTGCTGAAATTGTGACCCCGGGGGTTAGGGATTTTTTCAAAAAAATATTTTCTGCCGGTTAAGTTTTTGAGGGCTGATTTCTTGTCCTGTGATAAAAAGCCTTCTGTTTTCATCGTCAAAGCTTTCAAGGGAGCATGAGCAACCGGTTGGCACCATTTTTGAGTGAACTGCCAAAAGTCAGATTTTTGCTGAAATTGTGACCCCGGGGGTTAGGGATTTTTTCAAAAAAATATTTTCTGCCGGTTAAGTTTTTGAGGGCTGATTTCTTGTCCTGTGATAAAAAGCCTTCTGTTTCGAGTGCCAAAGCTTTCAGGGGAGCATTATCAAGCTTTTGGCACCATTTTTGAGTAAATTGCCAAAAGTCAGATTTTTGCTGAAATATTTTCTGCCGGTTAAGTTTTTGAGGGCTGATTTCCTGTCCTGTGATAAAAAGCCTTCTGTTTTCATCGTCAAAGCTTTCAGGGGAGCATGAGCAACCGGTTGGCACCATTTTTGAGTGAACTGCCAAAAGTCAGATTTTTGCTGAAATTGTGACCCCGGGGGTTAGGGATTTTTTCAAAAAAATATTTTCTGCCGGTTAAGTTTTTGAGGGCTGATTTCTTGTCCTGTGATAAAAAGCCTTCTGTTTTCATCGTCAAAGCTTTCAAGGGAGCATGAGCAACCGGTTGGCACCATTTTTGAGTGAACTGCCAAAAGTCAGATTTTTGCTGAAATTGTGACCCCGGGGGTTAGGGATTTTTTCAAAAAAATATTTTCTGCCGGTTAAGTTTTTGAGGGCTGATTTCTTGTCCTGTGATAAAAAGCCTTCTGTTTCGAGTGCCAAAGCTTTCAGGGGAGCATTATCAAGCTTTTGGCACCATTTTTGAGTAAATTGCCAAAAGTCAGATTTTTGCTGAAATATTTTCTGCCGGTTAAGTTTTTGAGGGCTGATTTCTTGTCCTGTGATAAAAAGCCTTCTGTTTCAAGTGCCAAACCTTTCAGGAGAGCATTTTCAAGCTTTTGGCACCATTTTTGAGTGAATTGCCAAAAGTCAGATTTTTGCTGAAATTGTGACCCCGAAGCGTAGGGATTTTTTTAAAAAAATATTTTCTGCCGGTTAAGTTTTTGAGGGCTGATTTCTTGTCCTGTGATAAAAAGCCTTCTGTTTTCATCGCCAAAGCTTTCAGGGGAGCATTAGCAACCGGTTGGCACCATTTTTGAGTGAACTGCCAAAAGTCAGATTTTTGCTGAAATTGTGGCCCCGGGGCTTAGGGATTTTTTCAAAAAAATATTTTCTGCCGGTTAAGTTTTTGAAGGCTGATTTCTTGTCCTGTGATAAAAAGCCTTCTGTTTCGAGTGCCAAACCTTTCAGGAGAACATTTTCAAGCTTTTGGCAACATTTTTGAGTGAATTGCCAAAAGTCAGATATTTGCCGAAATGGTGACCCCGGGGGTTAGGGATTTTTTCAAAAAAATATTTTCTGGCGGTTAAGTTTTTGAGGGCTGATTTCTTGTCCTGTGATAAAAAGCCTTCTGTTTAGAGTGCCAAACCTTTCAGGGGAGCATTTTCAAGCTTTTGGCAACATTTTTGAGTGAATTGCCAAAAGTCAGATTTTTGCTGAAATTGTGACCCCGGGGCTTAGGGATTTTTTCAAAAAAATATTTTCTGCCGGTTAAGTTTTTGAGGGCTGATTTCCTGTCCTGTGATAAAAAGCCTTCTGTTTTCATCGTCAAAGCTTTCAGGGGAGCATGAGCAACCGGTTGGCACCATTTTTGAGTGAACTGCCAAAAGTCAGATTTTTGCTGAAATTGTGACCCCGGGGGTTAGGGATTTTTTCAAAAAAATATTTTCTGCCGGTTAAGTTTTTGAGGGCTGATTTCTTGTCCTGTGATAAAAAGCCTTCTGTTTTCATCGTCAAAGCTTTCAGGGGAGCATGAGCTACCGGTTGGCACCATTTTTGAGTGAACTGCCAAAAGTCAGATTTTTGCTGAAATTGTGACCCCGGGGGTTAGGGATTTTTTCAAAAAAATATTTTCTGCCGGTTAAGTTTTTGAGGGCTGATTTCTTGTCCTGTGATAAAAAGCCTTCTGTTTTGAGTGCCGAAGCTTTCAGGGGAGCATTATCAAGCTTTTGGCACCATTTTTGAGTGAATTGCCAAAAGTCAGATTTTTGCTGAAATATTTTGTGCCGGTTAAGTTTTTGAGGGCTGATTTCTTGTCCTGTGATAAAAAGCCTTCTGTTTTCATCGTCAAAGCTTTCAGGGGAGCATGAGCAACCGATTGGCACCTTTTTTGAGTGAACTGCCAAAAGTCAGATTTTTGCTGAAATTGTGACCCCGGGGGTTAGGGATTTTTTCAAAAAAATATTTTCTGCCGGTTAAGTTTTTGAGGGCAGATTTCTTGTCCTGTGATAAAAAGCCTTCTGTTTCGAGTGCCAAACCTTTCAGGAGAGCATTTTCAAGCTTTTGGCACCATTTTTGAGTGAATTGCCAAAAGTCAGGTTTGTGCTGAAATTGTGACCCCGGGGCTTAGGGTTTTTTTGAAAAAAATATTTTCTGCCGGTTAAGGTTTTGAAGGCTGATTTCTTGTTCTGTGATAAAAAGCCTTCTGTTTTCATCGCCAAAGCTTTCAGGGGAGCATTAGCAACCGGTTGGCACCATTTTTGAGTGAACTGCCAAAAATCAGATTTTTGCTGAAATTGTGACCCCGGGGCTTAGGGATTTTTTCAAAAAAATATTTTCTGCCGGTTAAGTTTTTGAAGGCTGATTTCTTGTCCTGTGATAAAAAGCCTTCTGTTTCGAGTGCCAAACCTTTCAGGAGAGCATTTTCAAGCTTTTGGCACCATTTTTGATTGAATTGCCAAAAGTCAGGGTTTTGCTGAAATTGTGACCCCGGGGCTTAGGGATTTTTTCAAAAAAATATTTTCTGCATGTTAAGTTTTTGAGGGCTGATTTCTTGTCCTGTGATAAAAAGCCTTCTGTTTTCATCGCCAAAGCTTTCAGGGGAGCATTAGCAACCAGTTGGCACCATTTTTGAGTGAACTGCCAAAAGTCAGATTTTTGCTGAAATTGTGACCTCGGGGCTTAGGGATTTTTTCAAAAAAATATTTTCTGCCAGTTAAGTTTTTGAGGGCAGATTTCTTGTCCTGTGATAAAAAGCCTTCTGTTTTCATCGCCAAAGCTTTCAGGGGAGCATTAGCAACCGGTTGGCACCATTTTTGAGTGAACTGCCAAAAGTCAGATTTTTTGCTGAAATTGTGACCCCGGGGCTTAGGGATTTTTTCAAAAAAATATTTTCTGCCAGTTAAGTTTTTGAGGGCAGATTTCTTGTCCTGTGATAAAAAGCTTTCTGTTTCGAGTGCCAAAGCTTTCAGGGGAGCATTAGCAACCGGTTGGCACCATTTTTGAGTGAAATGCCAAAAGTCAGATTTTTGATGACATTGTGACTCCGAAGCGTAGGGATTTTTTCAAAAAAATATTTTCTGCCAGTTAAGTTTTTGAGGGCAGATTTCTTGTCCTGTGATAAAAAGCTTTCTGTTTCGAGTGCCAAAGCTTTCAGGGGAGCATTAGCAACCGGTTGGCACCATTTTTGAGTGAACTGCCAAAAGTCAGATTTTTGCTGAAATTGTGACCCCGGGGCTTAGGGATTTTTTCAAAAAAATATTTTCTGCCAGTTAATTTTTTGAGGGCAGATTTCTTGTCCTGTGATAAAAAGCCTTCTGTTTTCATCGTCAAAGCTTTCAGGGGAGCATGAGCAACCGGTTGGCACCATTTTTGAGTGAACTGCCAAAAGTCAGGTTTTTGCTGAAATTGTGACCCCGGGGCTTAGGGATTTTTTCAAAAAAATATTTTCTGCCTTTTAAGTTTTTGAGGGCTGATTTCTTGTCCTGTGATAAAAAGCCTTCTGTTTTCATCGCCAAAGCTTTCAGGGGAGCATTAGCAACCAGTTGGCACCATTTTTGAGTAAACTGCCAAAACTCAGATTTTTGCTGAAATTGTGACCCCGGGGCTTAGGGATTTTTTCAAAAAAATATTTTCTGCCAGTTTAGTTTTTGAGGGCAGATTTCTTGTCCTGTGATAAAAAGCCTTCTGTTTCGAGTGCCAAAGCTTTCAGGGGAGCATTAGCAACCGGTTGGCACCATTTTTGAGTGAACTGCCAAAAGTCGGATTTTTGCTGAAATTGTGACCCCGGGGCTTAGGGATTTTTTCAAAAAAATATTTTCTGCCAGTTAAGTTTTTGAGGGCAGATTTCTTGTCCTGTGATAAAAAGCCTTCTGTTTCGAGTGCCAAACCTTTCAGGAGAGCATTTTCAAGCTTTTGGCACCATTTTTGATTGAATTGCCAAAAGTCAGGTTTTTGCTGAAATAGTGACCCCCGGGGCTTAGGGATTTTTTCAAAAAAATATTTTCTGCCGGTTAAGTTTTTGAGGGCAGATTTCTTGTCCTGTGATAAAAAGCCTTCTGTTTCGAGTGCCAAAGTTTTCAGGGGAGCATTATCAAGCTTTTGGCACCATTTTTGAGTGAATTGCCAAAAGTCAGGTTTTTGCTGAAATTGTGACCCCGGGGGTTAGGGATTTTTTGAAGAAAATATTTTCTGCCGGTTAAGGTTTTGAAGGCTGATTTCTTGTTCTGTGATAAAAAGCCTTCTGTTTTCATCGCCAAAGCTTTCAGGGGAGCATTAGCAACCGGTTGGCACCATTTTTGAGTGAACTGCCAAAAATCAGATTTTTGCTGAAATTGTGACCCCGGGGCTTAGGGATTTTTTCAAAAAAATATTTTCTACCAGTTAAGTTTTTGAGGGCAGATTTCTTGTCCTGTGATAAAAAGCCTTCTGTTTTCATCGCCAAAGCTTTCAGGGGAGCATTAGCAACCGGTTGGCACCATTTTTGAGTGAACTGCCAAAAATCAGATTTTTTCCTGAAATTGTGACCTCGGGGCTTAGGGATTTTTTCAAAAAAATATTTTCTGCCAGTTAAGTTTTTGAGGGCAGATTTCTTGTCCTGTGATAAAAAGCCTTCTGTTTTCATCGCCAAAGCTTTCAGGGGAGCATTAGCAACCAGTTGGCACCATTTTTGAGTGAACTGCCAAAAGTCAGAATTTTTGCTGAAATTGTGACCCCGGGGCTTAGGGATTTTTTCAAAAAAATATTTTCTGCCAGTTAAGTTTTTGAGGGCAGATTTCTTGTCCTGTGATAAAAAGCTTTCTGTTTCGAGTGCCAAAGCTTTCAGGGGAGCATTAGCAACCGGTTGGCACCATTTTTGAGTGAAATGCCAAAAGTCAGATTTTTGATGACATTGTGACTCCGAAGCGTAGGGATTTTTTCAAAAAAATATTTTCTGCCAGTTAAGTTTTTGAGGGCAGATTTCTTGTCCTGTGATAAAAAGCTTTCTGTTTCGAGTGCCAAAGCTTTCAGGGGAGCATTAGCAACCGGTTGGCACCATTTTTGAGTGAACTGCCAAAAGTCAGATTTTTGCTGAAATTGTGACCCCGGGTGTCAGGGGTTTAGGTGCAGAGGCACGGGCAAGGGAGGAAACAGAGAGCGAAGGGGAGGAGACAGAGGAAAGGATGAGTGATGACGACGACCCGAGATCTCCCAGTCTTTCCAGTGAATCAGAGGATTCACAGAAAGGAGCACCAGTGGCCAGGGCAAGGGGGGCGTCTAGGGAGGCACCCCAGGAAGATAGAGCCAGAGGAGACTCAGGGGGGAGCAGCTGGAAATCGGGACCAGCGTCACCGCCAGGAAGCAGGGAAGAGGAAAGGAGCCAGGAGGGAAGCGCTGGCAGCTCACCACAGGAGGGAGGGCAGGAGTCAGGAGTGGCCACACCTCCATCGGGGAGCGAAGAAACGGTTAAGAGGAAAGTGGAAGGTTGGGCGCGCGCGCCAAGTTCAAATGCAGAGGAAGGCGGGGCAGTGAGCAGCCCCGAAAGGGAACCGGGTCCTAAAGCCCGGCGCAAGGAGGCAGAAGGGTCTGGGTCAGCGTCAGAAGAATCCCGGAAGGAAGAAGCCCCGGGGGGTAGAGGGACCCAGAGGAGGACAGTCAGGAGGAAAAGGTGGAGCAAGGCTAGGATATTAAGTTGGTGCGCACGGGGCGGAGACTCAGACGGAGCCTCGCCGATCTAGCTAGTAGACGTAGAGTTGCAGACAGCAGCGTGAGAATGGAAACTGTAATTCAATAAAGACTTTTACTTAATGACCGCTGGCTAGCGTGATCCTCTGTGAGCTAGGATCTTGAAGCAGCTCTGACAGTAGGCTCCGTCTCTACATTGTGGGCATCTGCAGCCTCGAGGAGAGGAGAGAAACAGGCGCCCACTAGCGAGCTCACGAACGGCAGGAGACATGACGGCTGAGCAGCAGATAGAGGACCTCAGAAAAGCAGTGGCACAACTGAACGCCGAGGTTCTCGCATCCAGGAAGAGAGAGGACGAGGCAGCTGCCGCCTGCAGGGATCTCCAGGTCAGGTTAGACGTACTGGCAAAGCAACCACCCCGGCAGGAGGGAATTGGGTTGGCGAGACGGACAGGCGGGCTGCTCTCTCACTTCGATGGGAACCTGCAACAGTATCCCAACTTTAGAGCCGACGTACTGTGCGCACTGCAACTGTTGCATAAAGACTTTAGAGATGAACAGGAGAGAGTGGGGTTCATCATGTCCCATCTGCATGGGGAGGCGAAAGCATGGTTGCGCAATTTATGGAGAGATAACGATCCGGCGCTCCAGAATGTGGATGCCTTTATTAAAGCGATGGATGGGTGTTTCTTATCAAGTATTGACATTGATCTTGCACGGAAGGAGGTGCATGGGCTGAGACAAGGGAGGGCCAGCGTCAGACAGTATCATGCACGCTTTTTCGCCTTGGTCAGCGCCCTGGAATGGGACAGAGATTCGGCTCCTGTAAGAGACCTCTTTTGGGAGGGACTGCACAACTCGATTAAAGATGAGATAGCGAGGGGGGAGAGACCCCGAACCACCCAGGAGGTCGTTCAGAGGGCACTGGCCGTGGGGGTGAGGCTGGAAGGACGTCCGTGGAGCAAGGACGAAGGACGTGGAGGGCGCGAACCAGCCGGGGGCCCCTCCTTCTTTCCCAGAGAAGCAGCGCGAACGCAATCCACGCCTCCGCCAGGAGGAGGAGCCGAACCTATGGAGGTTGGAGGTGCAAGGGCTCAGTCAGCAACCAGAGCCCTAGCACCGGCAGCAGTGAAGGCGAAGCCTCCTAGAGGGACCAGGAAGTGTTACGTCTGTGAGCAGCCAGGGCATATGGCGAAAGAGTGTCCCCAGAGGCCCCACAAGCTTACTGCAGCCTCAGCAATGGTGACTGCAGCAACGCAGCAGGGAGGACCACAGCAGGGAAACGACAATGTCTGGCTGGAGGAAGAGGCACTGGGGCCCAGCCAGACGTGTTAGTGACGCAGTCCCCAGAAATTTTACAGCCAGTGAACCCCCTCCCGCCCAAACCAGTAGTGAGGCTCACAGCATCTCTCCAGCTGCCCAATGGAATCACCATGGACGTGCCAATCACCATCGACTCCGGCAGCAACGCGGACTTTATAGGGCAGGAATTTGTCGACAGGCACGCTGTGCAGTTGCTGCCGGCCACACTGCCCCTGCAGGTTGTCACGGTGGATGGCAGGGAGCTGCTAGGGGGGCAAGTGGTGAAGCAGACGCCACCAATGGTGATGCGACTTGGGAATCACAGGGAAGTCATCAGCTTCAACGTCACTCAACTGTCTGACACGCCCATTGTATTGGGTATGAGTTGGCTGGACAAGCACAGCCCAACGATGGCTTGGTTCCAGAGGCAGCTGGTCTTCGGCTCTTCCTTTTGTGCTGAACACTGCATCGTACCCAGGCAGGAAGGAGAGGAAGAGGAGTCACAGCTGCTGCTAGGCACGCTGCAAGCGATTCCCCACAAGTACGCAGAATTTCTGGAAGTTTTCTGCGAGAAGGAGGCGGACAGGCTACCCCCTCACAGACCATATGACTGCAAAATTGACCTGCTGCCGGGGGCGGCGCTGCCTAAAGGGAAGCTGTATTCCATGTCTGAGGACGAACTGCAGGAACTCAAAGACTTCATCGATCATAATTTGGAGCGCGGTTTCATCCGGGAGTCTAAGGCAGTGGGGGGCAGTCCTGTATTCTTTGTTAAGAAGCGAGACACGCCCCAAAAAAGACTCGTAGTGGATTACAGGATTTTGAACAGTGTGACCAAGCCGTCGGACTTCCCCATGCCCCGCATCGACGACCTCCTGGCGAAGGTACGGAAAGGAAAGGTGTTCACCAAGTTGGACCTGCGGGGGGCGTACAACCTCATTCGCATGCGGGAAGGTGATGAGTGGAAGACAGCCATGTTCACGCCACTGGGTACCTACGAATACAGAGTTATGCCTTTTGGACTACAAAATGGCGCTCACGTTTTTCAAGCATTTATGCATCACGTGTTGGCGGGACTTCTCTACAAGACGTGCGTCTGTTTCTTGGATGACATCCTGATCTTTTCGGAGTCGCAGCAAGAACATGACAAGCACGTCAAGGAAGTGCTGGGCAGGCTAAAGCAACACAGGCTCTACGCCAAGCTGGAGAAGTGCCAATTTGACGTGCCGGAGGTGGATTTTCTGGGCTACAAGCTGTCTGCCAAGGGGCTCGCCATGGACAGCGCCAAGGTTCGAGCGGTGTTGGATTGGAAGAGCCCACGCAACCGGAAGGAGGTCCAACGGTTTGTCGGCTTTGCGAACTTCTATCGCAAGTTTATCAAGGGCTTCGCGATGCAGACGGCGGCCATCACTGACACCCTTAGCTCCAAGAAGAAGAAGTTCATCTGGACAGAGCAGGCGGAGCAGTCCTTTCAGGCCCTCAAGCGTCTCTTCGCGTCGGAAGAGCAGCTGCTTCATGTCAACCCCAGCATGCCGATGAGGGTGGAGACAGACGCTTCGGACAGAGCAGTGGGGGCGGTCCTGCTGCAGAAGGACCCGCAGGGCGTGTGGCGGCCGGGAGCGTTTTACTCCAGGAAGCTCAGCAAGTCCGAGCAGAACTACACCATATGGGACAGGGAGTTGCTGGCCATTCATGCAGCGTTCAAGGCGTGGAGGCACTTTCTGATCGGCGCCAAGCACACGGTGCAGGTTTGCACGGACCACAAGAATCTGGAACACTGGCGCACGGCACAGTTCCTGAACCAGAGGCAGATACGTTGGGCTGAGTTCTTTGCGGACTTCGACTTCCGAATAGAGTATGTCCCGGGGGACACCAACATCATGGCAGACGCTCTCTCCCGCAAGCCACAGTATCTGGAGGACGCAACACCAGCGGCCGCCATGCACATCTTTGCACCGACAGTGTGGGCGTGCGCCGCGGCGACCGTGGACCTAGAGGCGGTGCGGCGAGCGTTGCAGGGGGACTCCTTCGCACAAACGAAGATGGCAGAGGTGCGAGGGGGCAAGGCAGCGGCCGACGGTTTCCAGCTACGAGATGGCTTGCTCATCCGTAAAGGGGCCATCTACGTGCCGGGTGACGAACTTCGAGCCAAGGTGCTACAGCAGCTGCACGACGCACCCACGGCCGGGCACTTTGGCAAGGAGAAGACGGTGGAATTAGTAGCCAGGGATTTCTGGTGGCCTGGAATGAGAGGGGAGGTCGCAGACTACGTAGCGAGGTGTGACACCTGCCAGAGGGCAAAGCCGGTGCACAAACCGCCGGCTGGACTGTTGGAGCCGCTGCAAACTCCGGTCGAACCTTGGGAAAGGGTGGCTCTGGACTTTGTCACGGATCTGCCCAGCTCAAGGGGCAAGACGGCAGTGTTGGTGGTGGTGGACCTGTTCTCCAAGATGGCGCATTTCATTCCGTGTGCTAAGGTGGCCACGGCGGAGCAAACCGCCAAACTGTTCATAGACCACGTGTTCAAGGTTCACGGTCTGCCACGGTCTATTCTGTCCGACCGCGGGCGGCAGTTCATCTCGAACTTCTGGCAGAAACTGATGGGCTTCCTAAACGTCAAGATCAATCTGGCGTCGGCGAGACACCCGCAGACCAACGGGCAAGCGGAGCGAGCCAATGCCATCATGCAGCAGTACCTGAGATGTTATGCAAACCAACAGCCTGCGACGTGGGTGGATTACCTGCCGCTTGCAGAGTTTGCCTACAACAACACGAAGCACGTATCCACGGGCGTCACGCCGTTCTTCGCCAACAACGGGCGGCACCCTAGAACCTTTCCGGGACTGGAATGCAGGGGAGAAGGGGAGCCGCAGTCAGCAGATGCGTTCGCGTCGGAGCTGCAGGAAGTCCACGATCAGCTGCGGCGCCACCTGGAGCTGGCTAAACACGCATACAAGGTACAAGCGGACAAACACAGAAGGGTTGGCGAAGAGCTCCACGTGGGAGACTGGGTCTGGTTAGCAGCCCACGCAGTGCCGGCCAGGTCGTTGGCCAAGAAGAAACTAGGGCATAAACAACTGGGGCCCTACCAAGTCGAAGAGCAGGTCAACCCGGTGGCTTTCAGGCTGGCGCTTCCGGAGGGTTCCAGAATGCATCCGGTGTTCCACAGATCGGTGCTCACTCCCTACAAGGCACCGCACAGGTTCCAGGAACCCGGAACGGCGCCGAGTCCGCTCAGAGAAGGAACGGGGCACGCGGGAGTGGCACAGGAGGAGCGCATCAACGAAGTCACGGAGATTTTGGACTCCAGATGGGGGGAAGAGGGAGTAGAATACTTTCTCGCCAGGGAGGGCACCCCGGCCAGTGCGAACAGCTGGGTGCCGGGCTACGCTTTAGACGAACCTCTGCTCAAAGACGAGTTTCATGCCCTCTTCCCACATAGACCTATGCCAGCAGACTTTTTCGACGACTGGCTTTTCACGCCCACGCTTTCGGACAGCACGTTCAGGGGGTTCGACTCGGACGAGGAACCAACACGAGACGTCCGTTCCCCGGAGGGGTCACCCTCGGGATCTGTCTCAGAACCCTCGTATTGGTGGGACGATAGGCCGGAGGAGCAGTTCCGCAGGAAGTGGCTGGACTGTTCCGGCCGAGCAACGCCGCCTGGAGGAAGTGCGGGAGAGACGGACATGGACATTTTCGGGGACGACCCTGGTTTCGAGCACGGCGGCACAGAGATGGAAGAGGAGGTGACTGTCGTCAACGAGAGCAGAGAGGAAGACCTGGAAGAGTTCCGCTGGAGGCCTGCCACGGGAAGCGACCGATATCCGACGTTCGTCCCTTTGCAACAGCAGCCCCCAGCTCCAGCACCGGAAGGAGGGGAGGGGGGACTGGGGGGCTTCGAGGGGGGGATGGATGTCAGGGGTTTAGGTGCAGAGGCACGGGCAAGGGAGGAAACAGAGAGCGAAGGGGAGGAGACAGAGGAAAGGATGAGTGATGACGACGACCCGAGATCTCCCAGTCTTTCCAGTGAATCAGAGGATTCACAGAAAGGAGCACCAGTGGCCAGGGCAAGGGGGGCGTCTAGGGAGGCACCCCAGGAAGATAGAGCCAGAGGAGACTCAGGGGGGAGCAGCTGGAAATCGGGACCAGCGTCACCGCCAGGAAGCAGGGAAGAGGAAAGGAGCCAGGAGGGAAGCGCTGGCAGCTCACCACAGGAGGGAGGGCAGGAGTCAGGAGTGGCCACACCTCCATCGGGGAGCGAAGAAACGGTTAAGAGGAAAGTGGAAGGTTGGGCGCGCGCGCCAAGTTCAAATGCAGAGGAAGGCGGGGCAGTGAGCAGCCCCGAAAGGGAACCGGGTCCTAAAGCCCGGCGCAAGGAGGCAGAAGGGTCTGGGTCAGCGTCAGAAGAATCCCGGAAGGAAGAAGCCCCGGGGGGTAGAGGGACCCAGAGGAGGACAGTCAGGAGGAAAAGGTGGAGCAAGGCTAGGATATTAAGTTGGTGCGCACGGGGCGGAGACTCAGACGGAGCCTCGCCGATCTAGCTAGTAGACGTAGAGTTGCAGACAGCAGCGTGAGAATGGAAACTGTAATTCAATAAAGACTTTTACTTAATGACCGCTGGCTAGCGTGATCCTCTGTGAGCTAGGATCTTGAAGCAGCTCTGACACCGGGGCTTAGGGATTTTTTCAAAAAAATATTTTCTGCCAGTTAATTTTTTGAGGGCAGATTTCTTGTCCTGTGATAAAAAGCCTTCTGTTTTCATCGTCAAAGCTTTCAGGGGAGCATGAGCAACCGGTTGGCACCATTTTTGAGTGAACTGCCAAAAGTCAGGTTTTTGCTGAAATTGTGACCCCGGGGCTTAGGGATTTTTTCAAAAAAATATTTTCTGCCTGTTAAGTTTTTGAGGGCTGATTTCTTGTCCTGTGATAAAAAGCCTTCTGTTTTCATCGCCAAAGCTTTCAGGGGAGCATTAGCAACCAGTTGGCACCATTTTTGAGTAAACTGCCAAAACTCAGATTTTTGCTGAAATTGTGACCCCGGGGCTTAGGGATTTTTTCAAAAAAATATTTTCTGCCAGTTGAGTTTTTGAGGGCAGATTTCTTGTCCTGTGATAAAAAGCCTTCTGTTTCGAGTGCCAAAGCTTTCAGGGGAGCATTAGCAACCGGTTGGCACCATTTTTGAGTGAACTGCCAAAAGTCGGATTTTTGCTGAAATTGTGACCCCGGGGCTTAGGGATTTTTTCAAAAAAATATTTTCTGCCAGTTAAGTTTTTGAGGGCAGATTTCTTGTCCTGTGATAAAAAGCCTTCTGTTTCGAGTGCCAAACCTTTCAGGAGAGCATTTTCAAGCTTTTGGCACCATTTTTGATTGAATTGCCAAAAGTCAGGTTTTTGCTGAAATAGTGACCCCCGGGGCTTAGGGATTTTTTCAAAAAAATATTTTCTGCCGGTTAAGTTTTTGAGGGCAGATTTCTTGTCCTGTGATAAAAAGCCTTCTGTTTCGAGTGCCAAAGTTTTCAGGGGAGCATTATCAAGCTTTTGGCACCATTTTTGAGTGAATTGCCAAAAGTCAGGTTTTTGCTGAAATTGTGACCCCGGGGGTTAGGGATTTTTTGAAGAAAATATTTTCTGCCGGTTAAGGTTTTGAAGGCTGATTTCTTGTTCTGTGATAAAAAGCCTTCTGTTTTCATCGCCAAAGCTTTCAGGGGAGCATTAGCAACCGGTTGGCACCATTTTTGAGTGAACTGCCAAAAATCAGATTTTTGCTGAAATTGTGACCCCGGGGCTTAGGGATTTTTTCAAAAAAATATTTTCTGCCGGTTAAGTTTTTGAAGGCTGATTTCTTGTCCTGTGATAAAAAGCCTTCTGTTTCGAGTGCCAAACCTTTCAGGAGAGCATTTTCAAGCTTTTGGCACCATTTTTGATTGAATTGCCAAAAGTCAGGGTTTTGCTGAAATTGTGACCCCGGGGCTTAGCGATTTTTTCAAAAAAATATTTTCTGCATGTTAAGTTTTTGAGGGCTGATTTCTTGTCCTGTGATAAAAAGCCTTCTGTTTTATCGCCAAAGCTTTCAGGGGAGCATTAGCAACCAGTTGGCACCATTTTTGAGTGAACTGCCAAAAGTCAGATTTTTGCTGAAATTGTGACATCGGGGCTTAGGGATTTTTTCAAAAAAATATTTTCTGCCAGTTAAGTTTTTGAGGGCAGATTTCTTGTCCTGTGATAAAAAGCCTTCTGTTTTCATCGCCAAAGCTTTCAGGGGAGCATTAGCAACCAGTTGGCACCATTTTTGAGTGAACTGCCAAAAGTCAGATTTTTTCCTGAAATTGTGACCCCGGGGCTTAGGGATTTTTTCAAAAAAATATTTTCTGCCAGTTAAGTTTTTGAGGGCAGATTTCTTGTCCTGTGATAAAAAGGTTTCTGTTTCGAGTGCCAAAGCTTTCAGGGGAGCATTAGCAACCGGTTGGCACCATTTTTGAGTGAACTGCCAAAAGTCAGATTTTTGCTGAAATTGTGACCCCGGGGCTTAGGGATTTTTTCAAAAAAATATTTTCTGCCAGTTAAGTTTTTGAGGGCAGATTTCTTGTCCTGTGATAAAAAGCCTTCTGTTTCGAGTGCCAAACCTTTCAGGAGAGGATTTTCAAGCTTTTGGCACCATTTTTGATTGAATTGCCAAAAGTCAGGTTTTTGCTGAAATTGTGACCCCCGGGGCTTAGGGATTTTTTCAAAAAAATATTTTCTGCCGGTTTAGTTTTTGAAGGCTGATTTCTTGTCCTGTGATAAAAAGCCTTCTGTTTCGAGTGCCGAACCTTTCAGGAGAGCATTTTCAAGCTTTTGGCACCATTTTTGAGTGAATTGCCAAAAGTCAGATTTTTGATGACATTGTGACTCCGAAGCGTAGGGATTTTTTCAAAAAAATATTTTCTGCCAGTTAAGTTTTTGAGGGCAGATTTCTTGTCCTGTGATAAAAAGCTTTCTGTTTCGAGTGCCAAAGCTTTCAGGGGAGCATTAGCAACCGGTTGGCACCATTTTTGAGTGAACTGCCAAAAGTCAGATTTTTGCTGAAATTGTGACCCCGGGGCTTAGGGATTTTTTCAAAAAAATATTTTCTGCCAGTTAAGTTTTTGAGGGCAGATTTCTTGTCCTGTGATAAAAAGCCTTCTGTTTCGAGTGCCAAACCTTTCAGGAGAGCATTTTCAAGCTTTTGGCACCATTTTTGATTGAATTGCCAAAAGTCAGCTTTTTGCTGAAATTGTGACCCCCGGGGCTTAGGGATTTTTTCAAAAAAATATTTTCTGCCGTTTTAGTTTTTGAAGGCTGATTTCTTGTCCTGTGATAAAAAGCCTTCTGTTTCGAGTGCCAAACCTTTCAGGAGAGCATTTTCAAGCTTTTGGCACCATTTTTGAGTGAATTGCCAAAAGTCAGATTTTTGATGACATTGTGACTCCGAAGCGTAGGGATTTTTTCAAAAAAATATTTTCTGCCGGTTAAGTTTTTGAGGGCTGATTTCTTGTCCTGTGATAAAAAGCCTTCTGTTTTCATCGCCAAAGCTTTCAGGGGAGCATTAGCAACCGGTTGGCACCATTTTTGAGTGAACTGCCAAAAGTCAGATTTTTGCTGAAATTGTGACCCCGGGGCTTAGGGATTTTTTCAAAAAAATATTTTCTGCCAGTTAAGTTTTTGAGGGCAGATTTCTTGTCCTGTGATAAAAAGCCTTCTGTTTCGAGTGCCAAACCTTTCAGGAGAGCATTTTCAAGCTTTTGGCACCATTTTTGATTGAATTGCCAAAAGTCAGGTTTTTGCTGAAATTGTGACCCCCGGGGCTTAGGGATTTTTTCAAAAAAATATTTTCTGCCGGTTAAGTTTTTGAGGGCAGATTTCTTGTCCTGTGATAAAAAGCCTTCTGTTTCGAGTGCCAAAGCTTTCAGGGGAGCATTTTCAAGCTTTTGGCACCATTTTTGAGTGAATTGCCAAAAGTCAGGTTTGTGCTGAAATTGTGACCCCGGGGCTTAGGGATTTTTTGAAAAAAATATTTTCTGCCAGTTAAGTTTTTGAGGGCAGATTTCTTGTCCTGTGATAAAAAGCCTTCTGTTTTCATCGCCAAAGCTTTCAGGGGAGCATTAGCAACCAGTTGGCACCATTTTTGAGTGAACTGCCAAAAGTCAGATTTTTTGCTGAAATTGTGACCCCGGGGCTTAGGGATTTTTTCAAAAAAATATTTTCTGCCAGTTAAGTTTTTGAGGGCAGATTTCTTGGCCTGTGATATAAAGCTTTCTGTTTCGAGTGCCAAAGCTTTCAGGGGAGCATTAGCAACCGGTTGGCACCATTTTTGAGTGAACTGCCAAAAGTCAGATTTTTGCTGAAATTGTGACCCCCGGGGCTTAGGGATTTTTTCAAAAAAATATTTTCTGCCGGTTTAGTTTTTGAAGGCTGATTTCTTGTCCTGTGATAAAAAGCCTTCTGTTTCGAGTGCCAAACCTTTCAGGAGAGCATTTTCAAGCTTTTGGCACCATTTTTGAGTGAATTGCCAAAAGTCAGATTTTTGATGACATTGTGACTCCGAAGCGTAGGGATTTTTTCAAAAAAATATTTTCTGCCGGTTAAGTTTTTGAGGGCTGATTTCTTGTCCTGTGATAAAAAGCCTTCTGTTTTCATCGCCAAAGCTTTCAGGGGAGCATTAGCAACCAGTTGGCACCATTTTTGAGTGAACTGCCAAAAGTCAGATTTTTGCTGAAATTGTGACCCCGGGGCTTAGGGATTTTTTCAAAAAAATATTTTCTGCCAGTTAAGTTTTTGAGGGCAGATTTCTTGTCCTGTGATAAAAAGCCTTCTGTTTCGAGTGCCAAACCTTTCAGGAGAGCATTTTCAAGCTTTTGGCACCATTTTTGATTGAATTGCCAAAAGTCAGCTTTTTGCTGAAATTGTGACCCCCGGGGCTTAGGGATTTTTTCAAAAAAATATTTTCTGCCGTTTTAGTTTTTGAAGGCTGATTTCTTGTCCTGTGATAAAAAGCCTTCTGTTTCGAGTGCCAAACCTTTCAGGAGAGCATTTTCAAGCTTTTGGCACCATTTTTGAGTGAATTGCCAAAAGTCAGATTTTTGATGACATTGTGACTCTTTAGCGTAGGGATTTTTTCAAAAAAATATTTTCTGCCGGTTAAGTTTTTGAGGGCTGATTTCTTGTCCTGTGATAAAAAGCCTTCTGTTTTCATCGCCAAAGCTTTCAGGGGAGCATTAGCAACCAGTTGGCACCATTTTTGAGTGAACTGCCAAAAGTCAGATTTTTTGCTGAAATTGTGACCCCGGGGCTTAGGGATTTTTTCAAAAAAATATTTTCTGCCAGTTAAGTTTTTGAGGGCAGATTTCTTGGCCTGTGATATAAAGCTTTCTGTTTCGAGTGCCAAAGCTTTCAGGGGAGCATTAGCAACCGGTTGGCACCATTTTTGAGTGAACTGCCAAAAGTCAGATTTTTGCTGAAATTGTGACCCCGGGGCTTAGGGATTTTTTCAAAAAAATATTTTCTGCCGCTTTAGTTTTTGAAGGCTGATTTCTTGTCCTGTGATAAAAAGCCTTCTGTTTCGAGTGCCAAACCTTTCAGGAGAGCATTTTCAAGCTTTTGGCACCATTTTTGAGTGAATTGCCAAAAGTCAGATTTTTGATGACATTGTGACTCCGAAGCGTAGGGATTTTTTCAAAAAAATATTTTCTGCCGGTTAAGTTTTTGAGGGCTGATTTCTTGTCCTGTGATAAAAAGCCTTCTGTTTTCATCGCCAAAGCTTTCAGGGGAGCATTAGCAACCGGTTGGCACCATTTTTGAGTGAACTGCCAAAAGTCAGATTTTTGCTGAAATTGTGACATCGGGGCTTAGGGATTTTTTCAAAAAAATATTTTCTGCCAGTTAAGTTTTTGAGGGCAGATTTCTTGTCCTGTGATAAAAAGCCTTCTGTTTCGAGTGCCAAACCTTTCAGGAGAGCATTTTCAAGCTTTTGGCACCATTTTTGATTGAATTGCCAAAAGTCAGCTTTTTGCTGAAATTGTGACCCCCGGGGCTTAGGGATTTTTTCAAAAAAATATTTTCTGCCGGTTTAGTTTTTGAAGGCTGATTTCTTGTCCTGTGATAAAAAGCCTTCTGTTTCGAGTGCCAAACCTTTCAGGAGAGCATTTTCAAGCATTTGGCACCATTTTTGAGTGAATTGCCAAAAGTCAGATTTTTGATGACATTGTGACTCCGAAGCGTAGGGATTTTTTCAAAAAAATATTTTCTGCCGGTTAAGTTTTTGAGGGCTGATTTCTTGTCCTGTGATAAAAAGCCTTCTGTTTTCATCGCCAAAGCTTTCAGGGGAGCATTAGCAACCGGTTGGCACCATTTTTGAGTGAACTGCCAAAAGTCAGATTTTTGCTGAAATTGTGACCCCGGGGCTTAGGGATTTTTTCAAAAAAATATTTTCTGCCAGTTAAGTTTTTGAGGGCAGATTTCTTGTCCTGTGATAAAAAGCCTTCTGTTTCGAGTGCCAAAGCTTTCAGGGGAGCATTTTCAAGCTTTTGGCACCATTTTTGAGTGAATTGCCAAAAGTCAGGTTTGTGCTGAAATTGTGACCCCAGGGCTTAGGGATTTTTTGAAAAAAATATTTTCTTCCGGTTAAGGTTTTGAAGGCTGATTTCTTGTTCTGTGATAAAAAGCCTTCTGTTTTCATCGCCAAAGCTTTCAGGGGAGCATTAGCAACCGGTTGGCACCATTTTTGAGTGAACTGCCAAAAATCAGATTTTTTGCTGAAATTGTGACCCCGGGGCTTAGGGATTTTTTCAAAAAAATATTTTCTGCATGTTAAGTTTTTGAGGGCTGATTTCTTGTCCTGTGATAAAAATCCTTCTGTTTTCATCGCCAAAGCTTTCAGGGGAGCATTAGCAACCAGTTGGCACCATTTTTGAGTGAACTGCCAAAAGTCAGATTTTTGCTGAAATTGTGACCTCGGGGCTTAGGGATTTTTTCAAAAAAATATTTTCTGCCAGTTAAGTTTTTGAGGGCAGATTTCTTGTCCTGTGATAAAAAGCCTTCTGTTTTCATCGCCAAAGCTTTCAGGGGAGCATAAGCAACCAGTTGGCACCATTTTTGAGTGAACTGCCAAAAGTCAGATTTTTTGCTGAAATTGTGACCCCGGGGCTTAGGGATTTTTTCAAAAAAATATTTTCTGCCAGTTAAGTTTTTGAGGGCAGATTTCTTGTCCTGTGATAAAAAGCTTTCTGTTTCGGGTGCCAAAGCTTTCAGGGGAGCATTAGCAACCGGTTGGCACCATTTTTGAGTGAACTGCCAAAAGTCAGATTTTTGCTGAAATTGTGACCCCGGGGCTTAGGGATTTTTTCAAAAAAATATTTTCTGCCGGTTAAGTTTTTGAAGGCTGATTTCTTGTCCTGTGATAAAAAGCCTTCTGTTTCGAATGCCAAACCTTTCAGGAGAGCATTTTCAAGCTTTTGGCACCATTTTTGATTGAATTGCCAAAAGTCAGCTTTTTGCTGAAATTGTGACCCCCGGGGCTTAGGGATTTTTTCAAAAAAATATTTTCTGCCAGTTAAGTTTTTGAGGGCAGATTTCTTGTCCTGTGATAAAAAGCCTTCTGTTTCGAGTGCCAAACCTTTCAGGAGAGCATTTTCAAGCTTTTGGCACCATTTTTGATTGAATTGCCAAAAGTCAGGTTTTTGCTGAAATTGTGACCCCCGGGGCTTAGGGATTTTTTCAAAAAAATATTTTCTGCCGGTTAAGTTTTTGAAGGCTGATTTCTTGTCCTGTGATAAAAAGCCTTCTGTTTCGAATGCCAAACCTTTCAGGAGAGCATTTTCAAGCTTTTGGCACCATTTTTGATTGAATTGCCAAAAGGCAGGGTTTTGCTGAAATTGTGACCCCGGGGCATAGGGATTTTTTCAAAAAAATATTTTCTGCCAGTTAAGTTTTTGAGGGCAGATTTCTTGTCCTGTGATAAAAAGCTTTCTGTTTCGAGTGCCAAAGCTTTCAGGGGAGCATTAGCAACCGGTTGGCACCATTTTTGATTGAATTGCCAAAAGTCAGGTTTTTGCTGAAATTGTGACCCCCGGGGCTTAGGGATTTTTTCAAAAAAATATTTTCTGCCGGTTAAGTTTTTGAAGGCTGATTTCTTGTCCTGTGATAAAAAGCCTTCTGTTTCGAGTGCCAAACCTTTCAGGAGAGCATTTTCAAGCTTTTGGCACCATTTTTGATTGAATTGCCAAAAGTCAGCTTTTTGCTGAAATTGTGACCCCCGGGGCTTAGGGATTTTTTCAAAAAAATATTTTCTGCCGGTTTAGTTTTTGAAGGCTGATTTCTTGTCCTGTGATAAAAAGCCTTCTGTTTCGAGTGCCAAACCTTTCAGGAGAGCATTTTCAAGCTTTTGGCACCATTTTTGAGTGAATTGCCAAAAGTCAGATTTTTGATGACATTGTGACTCCGAAGCGTAGGGATTTTTTCAAAAAAATATTTTCTGCCGGTTAAGTTTTTGAGGGCTGATTTCTTGTCCTGTGATAAAAAGCCTTCTGTTTTCATCGCCAAAGCTTTCAGGGGAGCATTAGCAACCGGTTGGCACCATTTTTGAGTGAACTGCCAAAAGTCAGATTTTTGCTGAAATTGTGACCCCGGGGCTTAGGGATTTTTTCAAAAAAATATTTTCTGCCAGTTAAGTTTTTGAGGGCAGATTTCTTGTCCTGTGATAAAAAGCCTTCTGTTTCGAGTGCCAAACCTTTCAGGAGAGCATTTTCAAGCTTTTGGCACCATTTTTGATTGAATTGCCAAAAGTCAGGTTTTTGCTGAAATTGTGACCCCCGGGGCTTAGGGATTTTTTCAAAAAAATATTTTCTGCCGGTTAAGTTTTTGAGGGCAGATTTCTTGTCCTGTGATAAAAAGCCTTCTGTTTCGAGTGCCAAACCTTTCAGGAGAGGATTATCAAGCTTTTGCCACCATTTTTGAGTGAATTGCCAAAAGTCAGGTTTGTGCTGAAATTGTGACCCCGGGGCTTAGGGATTTTTTGAAAAAAATATTTTCTGCCGGTTAAGGTTTTGAAGGCTGATTTCTTGTCCTGTGATAAAAAGCCTTCTGTTTTCATCGCCAAAGCTTTCAGGGGAGCATTAGCAACCGGTTGGCACCATTTTTGAGTGAACTGCCAAAAATCAGATTTTTGCTGAAATTGTGACCCCGGGGCTTAGGGATTTTTTCAAAAAAATATTTTCTGCCGGTTAAGTTTTTGAAGGCTGATTTCTTGTCCTGTGATAAAAAGCCTTCTGTTTCGAATGCCAAACCTTTCAGGAGAGCATTTTCAAGCTTTTGGCACCATTTTTGATTGAATTGCCAAAAGGCAGGGTTTTGCTGAAATTGTGACCCCGGGGCATAGGGATTTTTTCAAAAAAATATTTTCTGCCAGTTAAGTTTTTGAGGGCAGATTTCTTGTCCTGTGATAAAAAGCTTTCTGTTTCGAGTGCCAAAGCTTTCAGGGGAGCATTAGCAACCGGTTGGCACCATTTTTGATTGAATTGCCAAAAGTCAGGTTTTTGCTGAAATTGTGACCCCCGGGGCTTAGGGATTTTTTCAAAAAAATATTTTCTGCCGGTTAAGTTTTTGAAGGCTGATTTCTTGTCCTGTGATAAAAAGCCTTCTGTTTCGAGTGCCAAACCTTTCAGGAGAGCATTTTCAAGCTTTTGGCACCATTTTTGATTGAATTGCCAAAAGTCAGGGTTTTGCTGAAATTGTGACCCCGGGGCTTAGGGATTTTTTCAAAAAAATATTTTCTGCATGTTAAGTTTTTGAGGGCTGATTTCTTGTCCTGTGATAAAAAGCCTTCTGTTTTCATCGCCAAAGCTTTCAGGGGAGCATTAGCAACCAGTTGGCACCATTTTTGAGTGAACTGCCAAAAGTCAGATTTTTGCTGAAATTGTGACATCGGGGCTTAGGGATTTTTTCAAAAAAATATTTTCTGCCAGTTAAGTTTTTGAGGGCAGATTTCTTGTCCTGTGATAAAAAGCCTTCTGTTTTCATCGCCAAAGCTTTCAGGGGAGCATTAGCAACCAGTTGGCACCATTTTTGAGTGAACTGCCAAAAGTCAGATTTTTTCCTGAAATTGTGACCCCGGGGCTTAGGGATTTTTTCAAAAAAATATTTTCTGCCAGTTAAGTTTTTGAGGGCAGATTTCTTGTCCTGTGATAAAAAGGTTTCTGTTTCGAGTGCCAAAGCTTTCAGGGGAGCATTAGCAACCGGTTGGCACCATTTTTGAGTGAACTGCCAAAAGTCAGATTTTTGCTGAAATTGTGACCCCGGGGCTTAGGGATTTTTTCAAAAAAATATTTTCTGCCAGTTAAGTTTTTGAGGGCAGATTTCTTGTCCTGTGATAAAAAGCCTTCTGTTTCGAGTGCCAAACCTTTCAGGAGAGCATTTTCAAGCTTTTGGCACCATTTTTGATTGAATTGCCAAAAGTCAGGTTTTTGCTGAAATTGTGACCCCCGGGGCTTAGGGATTTTTTCAAAAAAATATTTTCTGCCGGTTTAGTTTTTGAAGGCTGATTTCTTGTCCTGTGATAAAAAGCCTTCTGTTTCGAGTGCCGAACCTTTCAGGAGAGCATTTTCAAGCTTTTGGCACCATTTTTGAGTGAATTGCCAAAAGTCAGATTTTTGATGACATTGTGACTCCGAAGCGTAGGGATTTTTTCAAAAAAATATTTTCTGCCAGTTAAGTTTTTGAGGGCAGATTTCTTGTCCTGTGATAAAAAGCTTTCTGTTTCGAGTGCCAAAGCTTTCAGGGGAGCATTAGCAACCGGTTGGCACCATTTTTGAGTGAACTGCCAAAAGTCAGATTTTTGCTGAAATTGTGACCCCGGGGCTTAGGGATTTTTTCAAAAAAATATTTTCTGCCAGTTAAGTTTTTGAGGGCAGATTTCTTGTCCTGTGATAAAAAGCCTTCTGTTTCGAGTGCCAAACCTTTCAGGAGAGCATTTTCAAGCTTTTGGCACCATTTTTGATTGAATTGCCAAAAGTCAGCTTTTTGCTGAAATTGTGACCCCCGGGGCTTAGGGATTTTTTCAAAAAAATATTTTCTGCCGGTTTAGTTTTTGAAGGCTGATTTCTTGTCCTGTGATAAAAAGCCTTCTGTTTCGAGTGCCAAACCTTTCAGGAGAGCATTTTCAAGCTTTTGGCACCATTTTTGAGTGAATTGCCAAAAGTCAGATTTTTGATGACATTGTGACTCCGAAGCGTAGGGATTTTTTCAAAAAAATATTTTCTGCCGGTTAAGTTTTTGAGGGCTGATTTCTTGTCCTGTGATAAAAAGCCTTCTGTTTTCATCGCCAAAGCTTTCAGGGGAGCATTAGCAACCGGTTGGCACCATTTTTGAGTGAACTGCCAAAAGTCAGATTTTTGCTGAAATTGTGACCCCGGGGCTTAGGGATTTTTTCAAAAAAATATTTTCTGCCGGTTAAATTTTTGAAGGTTGATTTCTTGTCCTGTGATAAAAAGCCTTCTGTTTCGAGTGCCAAACCTTTCAGGAGAGCATTTTCAAGCTTTTGGAGCCATTTTTGATTGAATTGCCAAAAGTCAGGTTTTTGCTGAAATTGTGACCCCGGGGCTTAGGGATTTTTTCAAAAAAATATTTTCTGCCAGTTAAGTTTTTGAGGGCAGATTTCTTGTCCTGTGATAAAAAGCCTTCTGTTTCGAGTGCCAAACCTTTCAGGAGAGCATTTTCAAGCTTTTGGCACCATTTTTGATTGAATTGCCAAAAGTCAGCTTTTTGCTGAAATTGTGACCCCCGGGGCTTAGGGATTTTTTCAAAAAAATATTTTCTGCCGGTTAAGTTTTTGAGGGCAGATTTCTTGTCCTGTGATAAAAAGCCTTCTGTTTCGAGTGCCAAACCTTTCAGGAGAGCATTTTCAAGCTTTTGGCACCATTTTTGATTGAATTGCCAAAAGTCAGCTTTTTGCTGAAATTGTGACCCCCGGGGCTTAGGGATTTTTTCAAAAAAATATTTTCTGCCGGTTAAGTTTTTGAGGGCAGATTTCTTGTCCTGTGATAAAAAGCCTTCTGTTTCGAATGCCAAACCTTTCAGGAGAGCATTTTCAAGCTTTTGGCACCATTTTTGATTGAATTGCCAAAAGGCAGGGTTTTGCTGAAATTGTGACCCCGGGGCATAGGGATTTTTTCAAAAAAATATTTTCTGCCAGTTAAGTTTTTGAGGGCAGATTTCTTGTCCTGTGATAAAAAGCTTTCTGTTTCGAGTGCCAAAGCTTTCAGGGGAGCATTAGCAACCGGTTGGCACCATTTTTGATTGAATTGCCAAAAGTCAGGTTTTTGCTGAAATTGTGACCCCCGGGGCTTAGGTATTTTTTCAAAAAAATATTTTCTGCCGGTTAAGTTTTTGAAGGCTGATTTCTTGTCCTGTGATAAAAAGCCTTCTGTTTCGAGTGCCAAACCTTTCAGGAGAGCATTTTCAAGCTTTTGGCACCATTTTTGATTGAATTGCCAAAAGTCAGGGTTTTGCTGAAATTGTGACCCCGGGGCTTAGGGATTTTTTCAAAAAAATATTTTCTGCATGTTAAGTTTTTGAGGGCTGATTTCTTGTCCTGTGATAAAAAGCCTTCTGTTTTCATCGCCAAAGCTTTCAGGGGAGCATTAGCAACCAGTTGGCACCATTTTTGAGTGAACTGCCAAAAGTCAGATTTTTGCTGAAATTGTGACATCGGGGCTTAGGGATTTTTTCAAAAAAATATTTTCTGCCAGTTAAGTTTTTGAGGGCAGATTTCTTGTCCTGTGATAAAAAGCCTTCTGTTTTCATCGCCAAAGCTTTCAGGGGAGCATTAGCAACCAGTTGGCACCATTTTTGAGTGAACTGCCAAAAGTCAGATTTTTTCCTGAAATTGTGACCCCGGGGCTTAGGGATTTTTTCAAAAAAATATTTTCTGCCAGTTAAGTTTTTGAGGGCAGATTTCTTGTCCTGTGATAAAAAGGTTTCTGTTTCGAGTGCCAAAGCTTTCAGGGGAGCATTAGCAACCGGTTGGCACCATTTTTGAGTGAACTGCCAAAAGTCAGATTTTTGCTGAAATTGTGACCCCGGGGCTTAGGGATTTTTTCAAAAAAATATTTTCTGCCAGTTAAGTTTTTGAGGGCAGATTTCTTGTCCTGTGATAAAAAGCCTTCTGTTTCGAGTGCCAAACCTTTCAGGAGAGCATTTTCAAGCTTTTGGCACCATTTTTGATTGAATTGCCAAAAGTCAGGTTTTTGCTGAAATTGTGACCCCCGGGGCTTAGGGATTTTTTCAAAAAAATATTTTCTGCCGGTTTAGTTTTTGAAGGCTGATTTCTTGTCCTGTGATAAAAAGCCTTCTGTTTCGAGTGCCGAACCTTTCAGGAGAGCATTTTCAAGCTTTTGGCACCATTTTTGAGTGAATTGCCAAAAGTCAGATTTTTGATGACATTGTGACTCCGAAGCGTAGGGATTTTTTCAAAAAAATATTTTCTGCCAGTTAAGTTTTTGAGGGCAGATTTCTTGTCCTGTGATAAAAAGCTTTCTGTTTCGAGTGCCAAAGCTTTCAGGGGAGCATTAGCAACCGGTTGGCACCATTTTTGAGTGAACTGCCAAAAGTCAGATTTTTGCTGAAATTGTGACCCCGGGGCTTAGGGATTTTTTCAAAAAAATATTTTCTGCCAGTTAAGTTTTTGAGGGCAGATTTCTTGTCCTGTGATAAAAAGCCTTCTGTTTCGAGTGCCAAACCTTTCAGGAGAGCATTTTCAAGCTTTTGGCACCATTTTTGATTGAATTGCCAAAAGTCAGCTTTTTGCTGAAATTGTGACCCCCGGGGCTTAGGGATTTTTTCAAAAAAATATTTTCTGCCGGTTTAGTTTTTGAAGGCTGATTTCTTGTCCTGTGATAAAAAGCCTTCTGTTTCGAGTGCCAAACCTTTCAGGAGAGCATTTTCAAGCTTTTGGCACCATTTTTGAGTGAATTGCCAAAAGTCAGATTTTTGATGACATTGTGACTCCGAAGCGTAGGGATTTTTTCAAAAAAATATTTTCTGCCGGTTAAGTTTTTGAGGGCTGATTTCTTGTCCTGTGATAAAAAGCCTTCTGTTTTCATCGCCAAAGCTTTCAGGGGAGCATTAGCAACCGGTTGGCACCATTTTTGAGTGAACTGCCAAAAGTCAGATTTTTGCTGAAATTGTGACCCCGGGGCTTAGGGATTTTTTCAAAAAAATATTTTCTGCCGGTTAAATTTTTGAAGGTTGATTTCTTGTCCTGTGATAAAAAGCCTTCTGTTTCGAGTGCCAAACCTTTCAGGAGAGCATTTTCAAGCTTTTGGAGCCATTTTTGATTGAATTGCCAAAAGTCAGGTTTTTGCTGAAATTGTGACCCCGGGGCTTAGGGATTTTTTCAAAAAAATATTTTCTGCCAGTTAAGTTTTTGAGGGCAGATTTCTTGTCCTGTGATAAAAAGCCTTCTGTTTCGAGTGCCAAACCTTTCAGGAGAGCATTTTCAAGCTTTTGGCACCATTTTTGATTGAATTGCCAAAAGTCAGCTTTTTGCTGAAATTGTGACCCCCGGGGCTTAGGGATTTTTTCAAAAAAATATTTTCTGCCGGTTAAGTTTTTGAGGGCAGATTTCTTGTCCTGTGATAAAAAGCCTTCTGTTTTCATCGCCAAAGCTTTCAGGGGAGCATTTTCAAGCTTTTGGCACCATTTTTGAGTGAATTGCCAAAAGTCAGGTTTGTGCTGAAATTGTGACCCCGGGGCTTAGGGATTTTTTCAAAAAAATATTTTCTTCCGGTTAAGGTTTTGAAGGCTGATTTCTTGTTCTGTGATAAAAAGCCTTCTGTTTTCATCGCCAAAGCTTTCAGGGGAGCATTAGCAACCGGTTGGCACCATTTTTGAGTGAACTGCCAAAAGTCAGATTTTTGCTGAAATTGTGACCCCGGGGCTTAGGGATTTTTTCAAAAAAATATTTTCTGCCGGTTAAATTTTTGAAGGTTGATTTCTTGTCCTGTGATAAAAAGCCTTCTGTTTCGAGTGCCAAACCTTTCAGGAGAGCATTTTCAAGCTTTTGGAGCCATTTTTGATTGAATTGCCAAAAGTCAGGTTTTTGCTGAAATTGTGACCCCGGGGCTTAGGGATTTTTTCAAAAAAATATTTTCTGCCTGTTAAGTTTTTGAGGGCTGATTTCTTGTCCTGTGATAAAAAGCCTTCTGTTTTCATCGCCAAAGCTTTCAGGGGAGCATTAGCAACCAGTTGGCACCATTTTTGAGTGAACTGCCAAAAGTCAGATTTTTGCTGAAATTGTGACCCCGGGGCTTAGGGATTTTTTCAAAAAAATATTTTCTGCCAGTTAAGTTTTTGAGGGCAGATTTCTTGTCCTGTGATAAAAAGCCTTCTGTTTCGAGTGCCCAAGCTTTCAGGGGAGCATTAGCAACCGGTTGGCACCATTTTTGAGTGAACTGCCAAAAGTCAGATTTTTGCTGAAATTGTGACCCCGGGGCTTAGGGATTTTTTCAAAAAAATATTTTCTGCCAGTTAAGTTTTTGAGGGCAGATTTCTTGTCCTGTGATAAAAAGCCTTCTGTTTCGAGTGCCAAACCTTTCAGGAGAGCATTTTCAAGCTTTTGGCACCATTTTTGATTGAATTGCCAAAAGTCAGGTTTTTGCTGAAATTGTGACCCCCGGGGCTTAGGGATTTTTTCAAAAAAATATTTTCTGCCGGTTAAGTTTTTGAGGGCAGATTTCTTGTCCTGTGATAAAAAGCCTTCTGTTTCGAGTGCCAAAGCTTTCAGGGGAGCATTATCAAGCTTTTGGCACCATTTTTGAGTGAATTGCCAAAAGTCAGGTTTGTGCTGAAATTGTGACCCCGGGGCTTAGGGATTTTTTGAAGAAAATATTTTCTGCCGGTTAAGGTTTTGAAGGCTGATTTCTTGTTCTGTGATAAAAAGCCTTCTGTTTTCATCGCCAAAGCTTTCAGGGGAGCATTAGCAACCGGTTGGCACCATTTTTGAGTGAACTGCCAAAAATCAGATTTTTTGCTGAAATTGTGACCCCGGGGCTTAGGGATTTTTTCAAAAAAATATTTTCTGCATGTTAAGTTTTTGAGGGCTGATTTCTTGTCCTGTGATAAAAAGCCTTCTGTTTTCATCGCCAAAGCTTTCAGGGGAGCATTAGCAACCAGTTGGCACCATTTTTGAGTGAACTGCCAAAAGTCAGATTTTTGCTGAAATTGTGACCTCGGGGCTTAGGGATTTTTTCAAAAAAATATTTTCTGCCAGTTAAGTTTTTGAGGGCAGATTTCTTGTCCTGTGATAAAAAGCCTTCTGTTTTCATCGCCAAAGCTTTCAGGGGAGCATTAGCAACCAGTTGGCACCATTTTTGAGTGAACTGCCAAAAGTCAGATTTTTTGCTGAAATTGCGACCCCGGGGCTTAGGGATTTTTTCAAAAAAATATTTTCTGCCAGTTAATTTTTTGACGGCAGATTTCTTGTCCTGTGATAAAAAGCCTTCTGTTTCGAGTGCCAAACCTTTCAGGAGAGCATTTTCAAGCTTTTGGCACCATTTTTGATTGAATTGCCAAAAGTCAGGTTTTTGCTGAAATTGTGACCCCCGGGGCTTAGGGATTTTTTCAAAAAAATATTTTCTGCCGGTTAAGTTTTTGAGGGCAGATTTCTTGTCCTGTGATAAAAAGCTTTCTGTTTCGAGTGCCAAAGCTTTCAGGGGAGCATTATCAAGCTTTTGGCACCATTTTTGAGTGAATTGCCAAAAGTCAGGTTTGTGCTGAAATTGTGACCCCGGGGCTTAGGGATTTTTTCAAAAAAATATTTTCTGCCGTTAGGTTTTTGAAGGCTGATTTCTTGTCCTGTGATAAAAAGCCTTCTGTTTTCATCGCCAAAGCTTTCAGGGGAGCATTAGCAACCGGTTGGCACCATTTTTGAGTGAACTGCCAAAAATCAGATTTTTGCTGACATTGTGACCCCGGGGCTTAGGGATTTTTTCAAAAAAATATTTTCTGCCGGTTAAGTTTTTGAAGGCTGATTTCTTGTCCTGTGATAAAAAGCCTTCTGTTTCGAGTGCCAAACCTTTCAGGAGAGCATTTTCAAGCTTTTGGCACCATTTTTGATTGAATTGCCAAAAGGCAGGGTTTTGCTGAAATTGTGACCCCGGGGCATAGGGATTTTTTCAAAAAAATATTTTCTGCATGTTAAGTTTTTGAGGGCTGATTTCTTGTCCTGTGATAAAAAGCCTTCTGTTTTCATCGCCAAAGCTTTCAGGGGAGCATAAGGAACCAGTTGGCACCATTTTCGAGCGAACTGCCAAAAGTCAGATTTTTGCTGAAATTGTGACCCCGGGGCTTAGGGATTTTTTCAAAAAAATATTTTCTGCCAGTTAAGTTTTTGAGGGCAGATTTCTTGTCCTGTGATAAAAAGCCTTCTGTTTCGAGTGCCAAACCTTTCAGGAGAGCATTTTCAAGCTTTTGGCACCATTTTTGATTGAACTGCCAAAAGTCAGATTTTTTGCTGAAATTGTGACCCCGGGGCTTAGGGATTTTTTCAAAAAAATATTTTCTGCCAGTTAAGTTTTTGAGGGCAGATTTCTTGTCCTGTGATAAAAAGCCTTCTGTTTCGAGTGCCCAAGCTTTCAGGGGAGCATTAGCAACCGGTTGGCACCATTTTTGAGTGAACTGCCAAAAGTCAGATTTTTGCTGAAATTGTGACCCCGGGGCTTAGGGATTTTTTCAAAAAAATATTTTCTGCCAGTTAAGTTTTTGAGGGCAGATTTCTTGTCCTGTGATAAAAAGCCTTCTGTTTCGAGTGCCAAACCTTTCAGGAGAGCATTTTCAAGCTTTTGGCACCATTTTTGATTGAATTGCCAAAAGTCAGGTTTTTGCTGAAATTGTGACCCCCGGGGCTTAGGGATTTTTTCAAAAAAATATTTTCTGCCGGTTAAGTTTTTGAGGGCAGATTTCTTGTCCTGTGATAAAAAGCCTTCTGTTTCGAGTGCCAAAGCTTTCAGGGGAGCATTATCAAGCTTTTGGCACCATTTTTGAGTGAATTGCCAAAAGTCAGGTTTGTGCTGAAATTGTGACCCCGGGGCTTAGGGATTTTTTGAAGAAAATATTTTCTGCCGGTTAAGGTTTTGAAGGCTGATTTCTTGTCCTGTGATAAAAAGCCTTCTGTTTCGAGTGCCAAACCTTTCAGGAGAGCATTTTCAAGCTTTTGGCACCATTTTTGATTGAATTGCCAAAAGTCAGGTTTTTGCTGAAATTGTGACCCCCGGGGCTTAGGGATTTTTTCAAAAAAATATTTTCTGCCGGTTAAGTTTTTGAGGGCAGATTTCTTGTCCTGTGATAAAAAGCCTTCTGTTTCGAGTGCCAAAGCTTTCAGGGGAGCATTATCAAGCTTTTGGCACCATTTTTGAGTGAATTGCCAAAAGTCAGGTTTGTGCTGAAATTGTGACCCCGGGGCTTAGGGATTTTTTGAAGAAAATATTTTCTGCCGGTTAAGGTTTTGAAGGCTGATTTCTTGTTCTGTGATAAAAAGCCTTCTGTTTTCATCGCCAAAGCTTTCAGGGGAGCATTAGCAACCGGTTGGCACCATTTTTGAGTGAACTGCCAAAAATCAGATTTTTTGCTGAAATTGTGACCCCGGGGCTTAGGGATTTTTTCAAAAAAATATTTTCTGCATGTTAAGTTTTTGAGGGCTGATTTCTTGTCCTGTGATAAAAAGCCTTCTGTTTTCATCGCCAAAGCTTTCAGGGGAGCATTAGCAACCAGTTGGCACCATTTTTGAGTGAACTGCCAAAAGTCAGATTTTTGCTGAAATTGTGACCTCGGGGCTTAGGGATTTTTTCAAAAAAATATTTTCTTCCAGTTAAGTTTTTGAGGGCAGATTTCTTGTCCTGTGATAAAAAGCCTTCTGTTTTCATCGCCAAAGCTTTCAGGGGAGCATTAGCAACCAGTTGGCACCATTTTTGAGTGAACTGCCAAAAGTCAGATTTTTTGCTGAAATTGCGACCCCGGGGCTTAGGGATTTTTTCAAAAAAATATTTTCTGCCAGTTAATTTTTTGACGGCAGATTTCTTGTCCTGTGATAAAAAGCCTTCTGTTTCGAGTGCCAAACCTTTCAGGAGAGCATTTTCAAGCTTTTGGCACCATTTTTGATTGAATTGCCAAAAGTCAGGTTTTTGCTGAAATTGTGACCCCCGGGGCTTAGGGATTTTTTCAAAAAAATATTTTCTGCCGGTTAAGTTTTTGAGGGCAGATTTCTTGTCCTGTGATAAAAAGCTTTCTGTTTCGAGTGCCAAAGCTTTCAGGGGAGCATTATCAAGCTTTTGGCACCATTTTTGAGTGAATTGCCAAAAGTCAGGTTTGTGCTGAAATTGTGACCCCGGGGCTTAGGGATTTTTTCAAAAAAATATTTTCTGCCGTTAGGTTTTTGAAGGCTGATTTCTTGTCCTGTGATAAAAAGCCTTCTGTTTTCATCGCCAAAGCTTTCAGGGGAGCATTAGCAACCGGTTGGCACCATTTTTGAGTGAACTGCCAAAAATCAGATTTTTGCTGACATTGTGACCCCGGGGCTTAGGGATTTTTTCAAAAAAATATTTTCTGCCGGTTAAGTTTTTGAAGGCTGATTTCTTGTCCTGTGATAAAAAGCCTTCTGTTTCGAGTGCCAAACCTTTCAGGAGAGCATTTTCAAGCTTTTGGCACCATTTTTGATTGAATTGCCAAAAGGCAGGGTTTTGCTGAAATTGTGACCCCGGGGCATAGGGATTTTTTCAAAAAAATATTTTCTGCATGTTAAGTTTTTGAGGGCTGATTTCTTGTCCTGTGATAAAAAGCCTTCTGTTTTCATCGCCAAAGCTTTCAGGGGAGCATAAGGAACCAGTTGGCACCATTTTCGAGCGAACTGCCAAAAGTCAGATTTTTGCTGAAATTGTGACCCCGGGGCTTAGGGATTTTTTCAAAAAAATATTTTCTGCCAGTTAAGTTTTTGAGGGCAGATTTCTTGTCCTGTGATAAAAAGCCTTCTGTTTCGAGTGCCAAACCTTTCAGGAGAGCATTTTCAAGCTTTTGGCACCATTTTTGATTGAACTGCCAAAAGTCAGATTTTTTGCTGAAATTGTGACCCCGGGGCTTAGGGATTTTTTCAAAAAAATATTTTCTGCCAGTTAAGTTTTTGAGGGCAGATTTCTTGTCCTGTGATAAAAAGCCTTCTGTTTCGAGTGCCCAAGCTTTCAGGGGAGCATTAGCAACCGGTTGGCACCATTTTTGAGTGAACTGCCAAAAGTCAGATTTTTGCTGAAATTGTGACCCCGGGGCTTAGGGATTTTTTCAAAAAAATATTTTCTGCCAGTTAAGTTTTTGAGGGCAGATTTCTTGTCCTGTGATAAAAAGCCTTCTGTTTCGAGTGCCAAACCTTTCAGGAGAGCATTTTCAAGCTTTTGGCACCATTTTTGATTGAATTGCCAAAAGTCAGGTTTTTGCTGAAATTGTGACCCCCGGGGCTTAGGGATTTTTTCAAAAAAATATTTTCTGCCGGTTAAGTTTTTGAGGGCAGATTTCTTGTCCTGTGATAAAAAGCCTTCTGTTTCGAGTGCCAAAGCTTTCAGGGGAGCATTATCAAGCTTTTGGCACCATTTTTGAGTGAATTGCCAAAAGTCAGGTTTGTGCTGAAATTGTGACCCCGGGGCTTAGGGATTTTTTGAAGAAAATATTTTCTGCCGGTTAAGGTTTTGAAGGCTGATTTCTTGTTCTGTGATAAAAAGCCTTCTGTTTTCATCGCCAAAGCTTTCAGGGGAGCATTAGCAACCGGTTGGCACCATTTTTGAGTGAACTGCCAAAAATCAGATTTTTGCTGAAATTGTGACCCCGGGGCTTAGGGATTTTTTCAAAAAAATATTTTCTGCCGGTTAAATTTTTGAAGGTTGATTTCTTGTCCTGTGATAAAAAGCCTTCTGTTTCGAGTGCCAAACCTTTCAGGAGAGCATTTTCAAGCTTTTGGAGCCATTTTTGATTGAATTGCCAAAAGTCAGGTTTTTGCTGAAATTGTGACCCCGGGGCTTAGGGATTTTTTCAAAAAAATATTTTCTGCCTGTTAAGTTTTTGAGGGCTGATTTCTTGTCCTGTGATAAAAAGCCTTCTGTTTTCATCGCCAAAGCTTTCAGGGGAGCATTAGCAACCAGTTGGCACCATTTTTGAGTGAACTGCCAAAAGTCAGATTTTTGCTGAAATTGTGACCCCGGGGCTTAGGGATTTTTTCAAAAAAATATTTTCTGCCAGTTAAGTTTTTGAGGGCAGATTTCTTGTCCTGTGATAAAAAGCCTTCTGTTTCGAGTGCCCAAGCTTTCAGGGGAGCATTAGCAACCGGTTGGCACCATTTTTGAGTGAACTGCCAAAAGTCAGATTTTTGCTGAAATTGTGACCCCGTGGGTTAGGGATTTTTTCAAAAAAATATTTTCTGCCAGTTAAGTTTTTGAGGGCAGATTTCTTGTCCTGTGATAAAAAGCCTTCTGTTTCGAGTGCCAAACCTTTCAGGAGAGCATTTTCAAGCTTTTGGCACCATTTTTGATTGAATTGCCAAAAGTCAGGTTTTTGCTGAAATTGTGACCCCCGGGGCTTAGGGATTTTTTCAAAAAAATATTTTCTGCCGGTTAAGTTTTTGAGGGCAGATTTCTTGTCCTGTGATAAAAAGCCTTCTGTTTCGAGTGCCAAAGCTTTCAGGGGAGCATTATCAAGCTTTTGGCACCATTTTTGAGTGAATTGCCAAAAGTCAGGTTTGTGCTGAAATTGTGACCCCGGGGCTTAGGGATTTTTTGAAGAAAATATTTTCTGCCGGTTAAGGTTTTGAAGGCTGATTTCTTGTTCTGTGATAAAAAGCCTTCTGTTTTCATCGCCAAAGCTTTCAGGGGAGCATTAGCAACCGGTTGGCACCATTTTTGAGTGAACTGCCAAAAATCAGATTTTTTGCTGAAATTGTGACCCCGGGGCTTAGGGATTTTTTCAAAAAAATATTTTCTGCATGTTAAGTTTTTGAGGGCTGATTTCTTGTCCTGTGATAAAAAGCCTTCTGTTTTCATCGCCAAAGCTTTCAGGGGAGCATTAGCAACCAGTTGGCACCATTTTTGAGTGAACTGCCAAAAGTCAGATTTTTGCTGAAATTGTGACCTCGGGGCTTAGGAATTTTTTCAAAAAAATATTTTCTGCCAGTTAAGTTTTTGAGGGCAGATTTCTTGTCCTGTGATAAAAAGCCTTCTGTTTTCATCGCCAAAGCTTTCAGGGGAGCATTAGCAACCAGTTGGCACCATTTTTGAGTGAACTGCCAAAAGTCAGATTTTTTGCTGAAATTGCGACCCCGGGGCTTAGGGATTTTTTCAAAAAAATATTTTCTGCCAGTTAATTTTTTGACGGCAGATTTCTTGTCCTGTGATAAAAAGCCTTCTGTTTCGAGTGCCAAACCTTTCAGGAGAGCATTTTCAAGCTTTTGGCACCATTTTTGATTGAATTGCCAAAAGTCAGGTTTTTGCTGAAATTGTGACCCCCGGGGCTTAGGGATTTTTTCAAAAAAATATTTTCTGCCGGTTAAGTTTTTGAGGGCAGATTTCTTGTCCTGTGATAAAAAGCTTTCTGTTTCGAGTGCCAAAGCTTTCAGGGGAGCATTATCAAGCTTTTGGCACCATTTTTGAGTGAATTGCCAAAAGTCAGGTTTGTGCTGAAATTGTGACCCCGGGGCTTAGGGATTTTTTCAAAAAAATATTTTCTGCCGTTAGGTTTTTGAAGGCTGATTTCTTGTCCTGTGATAAAAAGCCTTCTGTTTTCATCGCCAAAGCTTTCAGGGGAGCATTAGCAACCGGTTGGCACCATTTTTGAGTGAACTGCCAAAAATCAGATTTTTGCTGACATTGTGACCCCGGGGCTTAGGGATTTTTTCAAAAAAATATTTTCTGCCGGTTAAGTTTTTGAAGGCTGATTTCTTGTCCTGTGATAAAAAGCCTTCTGTTTCGAGTGCCAAACCTTTCAGGAGAGCATTTTCAAGCTTTTGGCACCATTTTTGATTGAATTGCCAAAAGGCAGGGTTTTGCTGAAATTGTGACCCCGGGGCATAGGGATTTTTTCAAAAAAATATTTTCTGCATGTTAAGTTTTTGAGGGCTGATTTCTTGTCCTGTGATAAAAAGCCTTCTGTTTTCATCGCCAAAGCTTTCAGGGGAGCATAAGGAACCAGTTGGCACCATTTTCGAGCGAACTGCCAAAAGTCAGATTTTTGCTGAAATTGTGACCCCGGGGCTTAGGGATTTTTTCAAAAAAATATTTTCTGCCAGTTAAGTTTTTGAGGGCAGATTTCTTGTCCTGTGATAAAAAGCCTTCTGTTTCGAGTGCCAAACCTTTCAGGAGAGCATTTTCAAGCTTTTGGCACCATTTTTGATTGAACTGCCAAAAGTCAGATTTTTTGCTGAAATTGTGACCCCGGGGCTTAGGGATTTTTTCAAAAAAATATTTTCTGCCAGTTAAGTTTTTGAGGGCAGATTTCTTGTCCTGTGATAAAAAGCCTTCTGTTTCGAGTGCCCAAGCTTTCAGGGGAGCATTAGCAACCGGTTGGCACCATTTTTGAGTGAACTGCCAAAAGTCAGATTTTTGCTGAAATTGTGACCCCGGGGCTTAGGGATTTTTTCAAAAAAATATTTTCTGCCAGTTAAGTTTTTGAGGGCAGATTTCTTGTCCTGTGATAAAAAGCCTTCTGTTTCGAGTGCCAAACCTTTCAGGAGAGCATTTTCAAGCTTTTGGCACCATTTTTGATTGAATTGCCAAAAGTCAGGTTTTTGCTGAAATTGTGACCCCCGGGGCTTAGGGATTTTTTCAAAAAAATATTTTCTGCCGGTTAAGTTTTTGAGGGCAGATTTCTTGTCCTGTGATAAAAAGCCTTCTGTTTCGAGTGCCAAAGCTTTCAGGGGAGCATTATCAAGCTTTTGGCACCATTTTTGAGTGAATTGCCAAAAGTCAGGTTTGTGCTGAAATTGTGACCCCGGGGCTTAGGGATTTTTTGAAGAAAATATTTTCTGCCGGTTAAGGTTTTGAAGGCTGATTTCTTGTTCTGTGATAAAAAGCCTTCTGTTTTCATCGCCAAAGCTTTCAGGGGAGCATTAGCAACCGGTTGGCACCATTTTTGAGTGAACTGCCAAAAATCAGATTTTTTGCTGAAATTGTGACCCCGGGGCTTAGGGATTTTTTCAAAAAAATATTTTCTGCATGTTAAGTTTTTGAGGGCTGATTTCTTGTCCTGTGATAAAAAGCCTTCTGTTTTCATCGCCAAAGCTTTCAGGGGAGCATTAGCAACCAGTTGGCACCATTTTTGAGTGAACTGCCAAAAGTCAGATTTTTGCTGAAATTGTGACCTCGGGGCTTAGGGATTTTTTCAAAAAAATATTTTCTGCCAGTTAAGTTTTTGAGGGCAGATTTCTTGTCCTGTGATAAAAAGCCTTCTGTTTCGAGTGCCAAACCTTTCAGGAGAGCATTTTCAAGCTTTTGGCACCATTTTTGATTGAATTGCCAAAAGTCAGGTTTTTGCTGAAATTGTGACCCCCGGGGCTTAGGGATTTTTTCAAAAAAATATTTTCTGCCGGTTAAGTTTTTGAGGGCAGATTTCTTGTCCTGTGATAAAAAGCTTTCTGTTTCGAGTGCCAAAGCTTTCAGGGGAGCATTATCAAGCTTTTGGCACCATTTTTGAGTGAATTGCCAAAAGTCAGGTTTGTGCTGAAATTGTGACCCCGGGGCTTAGGGATTTTTTCAAAAAAATATTTTTTGCCGGTTAAGTTTTTGAAGGCTGATTTCTTGTCCTGTGATAAAAAGCCTTCTGTTTCGAGTGCCAAACCTTTCAGGAGAGCATTTTCAAGCTTTTGGAGCCATTTTTGATTGAATTGCCAAAAGTCAGGTTTTTGCTGAAATTGTGACCCCGGGGCTTAGGGATTTTTTGAAGAAAATATTTTCTGCCGGTTAAGGTTTTGAAGGCTGATTTCTTGTTTTGTGATAAAAAGCCTTCTGTTTTCATCGCCAAAGCTTTCAGGGGAGCATTAGCAACCGGTTGGCACCATTTTTGAGTGAACTGCCAAAAATCAGATTTTTGCTGAAATTGTGACCCCGGGGCTTAGGGATTTTTTCAAAAAAATATTTTCTGCCGGTTAAGTTTTTGAAGGCTGATTTCTTGTCCTGTGATAAAAAGCCTTCTGTTTCGAGTGCCAAACCTTTCAGGAGAGCATTTTCAAGCTTTTGGCACCATTTTTGATTGAATTGCCAAAAGGCAGGGTTTTGCTGAAATTGTGACCCCGGGGCATAGGGATTTTTTCAAAAAAATATTTTCTGCATGTTAAGTTTTTGAGGGCTGATTTCTTGTCCTGTGATAAAAAGCCTTCTGTTTTCATCGCCAAAGCTTTCAGGGGAGCATAAGCAACCAGTTGGCACCATTTTCGAGCGAACTGCCAAAAGTCAGATTTTTGCTGAAATTGTGACCCCGGGGCTTAGGGATTTTTTCAAAAAAATATTTTCTGCCAGTTAAGTTTTTGAGGGCAGATTTCTTGTCCTGTGATAAAAAGCCTTCTGTTTCGAGTGCCAAACCTTTCAGGAGAGCATTTTCAAGCTTTTGGCACCATTTTTGATTGAACTGCCAAAAGTCAGATTTTTTGCTGAAATTGTGACCCCGGGGCTTAGGGATTTTTTCAAAAAAATATTTTCTGCCAGTTAAGTTTTTGAGGGCAGATTTCTTGTCCTGTGATAAAAAGCCTTCTGTTTCGAGTGCCCAAGCTTTCAGGGGAGCATTAGCAACCGGTTGGCACCATTTTTGAGTGAACTGCCAAAAGTCAGATTTTTGCTGAAATTGTGACCCCGGGGCTTAGGGATTTTTTCAAAAAAATATTTTCTGCCAGTTAAGTTTTTGAGGGCAGATTTCTTGTCCTGTGATAAAAAGCCTTCTGTTTCGAGTGCCAAACCTTTCAGGAGAGCATTTTCAAGCTTTTGGCACCATTTTTGATTGAATTGCCAAAAGTCAGGTTTTTGCTGAAATTGTGACCCCGGGGCTTAGGGATTTTTTGAAGAAAATATTTTCTGCCGGTTAAGGTTTTGAAGGCTGATTTCTTGTTCTGTGATAAAAAGCCTTCTGTTTTCATCGCCAAAGCTTTCAGGGGAGCATTAGCAACCGGTTGGCACCATTTTTGAGTGAACTGCCAAAAATCAGATTTTTTGCTGAAATTGTGACCCCGGGGCTTAGGGATTTTTTCAAAAAAATATTTTCTGCATGTTAAGTTTTTGAGGGCTGATTTCTTGTCCTGTGATAAAAAGCCTTCTGTTTTCATCGCCAAAGCTTTCAGGGGAGCATTAGCAACCAGTTGGCACCATTTTTGAGTGAACTGCCAAAAGTCAGATTTTTGCTGAAATTGTGACCTCGGGGCTTAGGGATTTTTTCAAAAAAATATTTTCTGCCAGTTAAGTTTTTGAGGGCAGATTTCTTGTCCTGTGATAAAAAGCCTTCTGTTTCGAGTGCCAAACCTTTCAGGAGAGCATTTTCAAGCTTTTGGCACCATTTTTGATTGAATTGCCAAAAGTCAGGTTTTTGCTGAAATTGTGACCTCCGGGGCTTAGGGATTTTTTCAAAAAAATATTTTCTGCCGGTTAAGTTTTTGAGGGCAGATTTCTTGTCCTGTGATAAAAAGCTTTCTGTTTCGAGTGCCAAAGCTTTCAGGGGAGCATTATCAAGCTTTTGGCACCATTTTTGAGTGAATTGCCAAAAGTCAGGTTTGTGCTGAAATTGTGACCCCGGGGCTTAGGGATTTTTTCAAAAAAATATTTTCTGCCGGTTAAGTTTTTGAAGGCTGATTTCTTGTCCTGTGATAAAAAGCCTTCTGTTTCGAGTGCCAAACCTTTCAGGAGAGCATTTTCAAGCTTTTGGAGCCATTTTTGAATGAATTGCCAAAAGTCAGGTTTTTGCTGAAATTGTGACCCCGGGGCTTAGGGATTTTTTCAAAAAAATATTTTCTGCCTGTTAATTTTTTGAGGGCTGATTTCTTGTCCTGTGATAAAAAGCCTTCTGTTTTCATCGCCAAAGCTTTCAGGGGAGCATTAGCAACCGGTTGGCACCATTTTTGAGTGAACTGCCAAAAATCAGATTTTTGCTGAAATTGTGACCCCGGGGCTTAGGGATTTTTTCAAAAAAATATTTTCTGCCGGTTAAGTTTTTGAAGGCTGATTTCTTGTCCTGTGATAAAAAGCCTTCTGTTTCGAGTGCCAAACCTTTCAGGAGAGCATTTTCAAGCTTTTGGCACCATTTTTGATTGAATTGCCAAAAGGCAGGGTTTTGCTGAAATTGTGACCCCGGGGCATAGGGATTTTTTCAAAAAAATATTTTCTGCATGTTAAGTTTTTGAGGGCTGATTTCTTGTCCTGTGATAAAAAGCCTTCTGTTTTCATCGCCAAAGCTTTCAGGGGAGCATAAGCAACCAGTTGGCACCATTTTCGAGCGAACTGCCAAAAGTCAGATTTTTGCTGAAATTGTGACCTCGGGGCTTAGGGATTTTTTCAAAAAAATATTTTCTGCCAGTTAAGTTTTTGAGGGCAGATTTCTTGTCCTGTGATAAAAAGCCTTCTGTTTTCTTCGCCAAAGCTTTCAGGGGAGCATTAGCAACCAGTTGGCACCATTTTTGAGTGAACTGCCAAAAGTCAGATTTTTTGCTGAAATTGTGACCCCGGGGCTTAGGGATTTTTTCAAAAAAATATTTTCTGCCAGTTAAGTTTTTGAGGGCAGATTTCTTGTCCTGTGATAAAAAGCTTTCTGTTTCGAGTGCCAAAGCTTTCAGGGGAGCATTAGCAACCGGTTGGCACCATTTTTGAGTGAACTGCCAAAAGTCAGATTTTTGCTGAAATTGTGACCCCGGGGCTTAGGGATTTTTTCAAAAAATATTTTCTGCCAGTTAAGTTTTTGAGGGCAGATTTCTTGTCCTGTGATAAAAAGCCTTCTGTTTCGAGTGCCAAACCTTTCATGAGAGCATTTTCAAGCTTTTGGCACCATTTTTGATTGAATTGCCAAAAGTCAGGTTTTTGCTGAAATTGTGACCCCCGGGGCTTAGGGATTTTTTCAAAAAAATATTTTCTGCCGGTTAAGTTTTTGAGGGCAGATTTCTTGTCCTGTGATAAAAAGCCTTCTGTTTCGAGTGCCAAAGCTTTCAGGGGAGCATTTTCAAGCTTTTGGCACCATTTTTGAGTGAATTGCCAAAAGTCAGGTTTGTGCTGAAATTGTGACCCCGGGGCTTAGGGATTTTTTGAAAAAAATATTTTCTGCCAGTTAAGTTTTTGAGGGCAGATTTCTTGTCCTGTGATAAAAAGCCTTCTGTTTTCATCGCCAAAGCTTTCAGGGGAGCATTAGCAACCAGTTGGCACCATTTTTGAGTGAACTGCCAAAAGTCAGATTTTTTGCTGAAATTGTGACCCCGGGGCTTAGGGATTTTTTCAAAAAAATATTTTCTGCCAGTTAAGTTTTTGAGGGCAGATTTCTTGTCCTGTGATATAAAGCTTTCTGTTTCGAGTGCCAAAGCTTTCAGGGGAGCATTAGCAACTGGTTGGCACCATTATTGAGTGAACTGCCAAAAGTCAGATTTTGCTGAAATTGTGACCCCGGGGCTTAGGGATTTTTTCAAAAAAATATTTTCTGCCGGTTTAGTTTTTGAAGGCTGATTTCTTGTCCTGTGATAAAAAGCCTTCTGTTTCGAGTGCCAAACCTTTCAGGAGAGCATTTTCAAGCTTTTGGCACCATTTTTGAGTGAATTGCCAAAAGTCAGATTTTTGATGACATTGTGACTCCGAAGCGTAGGGATTTTTTCAAAAAAATATTTTCTGCCGGTTAAGTTTTTGAGGGCTGATTTCTTGTCCTGTGATAAAAAGCCTTCTGTTTTCATCGCCAAAGCTTTCAGGGGAGCATTAGCAACCGGTTGGCACCATTTTTGAGTGAACTGCCAAAAGTCAGATTTTTGCTGAAATTGTGACCCCGGGGCTTAGGGATTTTTTCAAAAAAATATTTTCTGCCAGTTAAGTTTTTGAGGGCAGATTTCTTGTCCTGTGATAAAAAGCCTTCTGTTTCGAGTGCCAAACCTTTCAGGAGAGCATTTTCAAGCTTTTGGCACCATTTTTGATTGAATTGCCAAAAGTCAGGTTTTTGCTGAAATTGTGACCCCCGGGGCTTAGGGATTTTTTCAAAAAATATTTTCTGCCGGTTAAGTTTTTGAGGGCAGATTTCTTGTCCTGTGATAAAAAGCTTTCTGTTTCGAGTGCCAAAGCTTTCAGGGGAGCATTATCAAGCTTTTGGCACCATTTTTGAGTGAATTGCCAAAAGTCAGGTTTGTGCTGAAATTGTGACCCCGGGGCTTAGGGATTTTTTCAAAAAAATATTTTCTGCCGGTTAAGTTTTTGAAGGCTGATTTCTTGTCCTGTGATAAAAAGCCTTCTGTTTCGAGTGCCAAACCTTTCAGGAGAGCATTTTCAAGCTTTTGGAGCCATTTTTGATTGAATTGCCAAAAGTCAGGTTTTTGCTGAAATTGTGACCCCGGGGCTTAGGGATTTTTTCAAAAAAATATTTTCTGCCTGTTAATTTTTTGAGGGCTGATTTCTTGTCCTGTGATAAAAAGCCTTCTGTTTTCATCGCCAAAGCTTTCAGGGGAGCATTAGCAACCGGTTGGCACCATTTTTGAGTGAACTGCCAAAAATCAGATTTTTGCTGAAATTGTGACCCCGGGGCTTAGGGATTTTTTCAAAAAAATATTTTCTGCCGGTTAAGTTTTTGAAGGCTGATTTCTTGTCCTGTGATAAAAAGCCTTCTGTTTCGAGTGCCAAACCTTTCAGGAGAGCATTTTCAAGCTTTTGGCACCATTTTTGATTGAATTGCCAAAAGGCAGGGTTTTGCTGAAATTGTGACCCCCGGGGCTTAGGGATTTTTTCAAAAAATATTTTCTGCATGTTAAGTTTTTGAGGGCTGATTTCTTGTCCTGTGATAAAAAGCCTTCTGTTTTCATCGCCAAAGCTTTCAGGGGAGCATAAGCAACCAGTTGGCACCATTTTCGAGCGAACTGCCAAAAGTCAGATTTTTGCTGAAATTGTGACCTCGGGGCTTAGGGATTTTTTCAAAAAAATATTTTCTGCCGGTTAAGTTTTTGAGGGCAGATTTCTTGTCCTGTGATAAAAAGCCTTCTGTTTTCATCGCCAAAGCTTTCAGGGGAGCATTAGCAACCAGTTGGCACCATTTTTGAGTGAACTGCCAAAAGTCAGATTTTTTGCTGAAATTGTGACCCCGGGGCTTAGGGATTTTTCAAAAAAATATTTTCTGCCAGTTAAGTTTTTGAGGGCAGATTTCTTGTCCTGTGATAAAAAGCTTTCTGTTTCGAGTGCCAAAGCTTTCAGGGGAGCATTAGCAACCGGTTGGCACCATTTTTGAGTGAACTGCCAAAAGTCAGATTTTTGCTGAAATTGTGACCCCGGGGCTTAGGGATTTTTTCAAAAAAATATTTTCTGCCAGTTAAGTTTTTGAGGGCAGATTTCTTGTCCTGTGATAAAAAGCCTTCTGTTTCGAGTGCCAAACCTTTCATGAGAGCATTTTCAAGCTTTTGGCACCATTTTTGATTGAATTGCCAAAAGTCAGGTTTTTGCTGAAATTGTGACCCCCGGGGCTTAGGGATTTTTTCAAAAAAATATTTTCTGCCGGTTAAGTTTTTGAGGGCAGATTTCTTGTCCTGTGATAAAAAGCCTTCTGTTTCGAGTGCCAAAGCTTTCAGGGGAGTATTTTCAAGCTTTTGGCACCATTTTTGAGTGAATTGCCAAAAGTCAGATTTTTGATGACATTGTGACTCCGAAGCGTAGGGATTTTTTCAAAAAAATATTTTCTGCCGGTTAAGTTTTTGAGGGCAGATTTCTTGTCCTGTGATAAAAAGCCTTCTGTTTTCATCGCCAAAGCTTTCAGGGGAGCATTAGCAACCGGTTGGCACCATTTTTGAGTGAACTGCCAAAAGTCAGATTTTTTGCTGAAATTGTGACCCCGGGGCTTAGGGATTTTTTCAAAAAAATATTTTCTGCCAGTTAAGTTTTTGAGGGCAGATTTCTTGTCCTGTGATATAAAGCTTTCTGTTTCCAAAGCTTTCAGGGGAGCATTAGCAACTGGTTGGCACCATTTTTGAGTGAACTGCCAAAAGTCAGATTTTTGCTGAAATTGTGACCCCGGGGCTTAGGGATTTTTTCAAAAAAATATTTTCTGCCGGTTTAGTTTTTGAAGGCTGATTTCTTGTCCTGTGATAAAAAGCCTTCTGTTTCGAGTGCCAAACCTTTCAGGAGAGCATTTTCAAGCTTTTGGCACCATTTTTGAGTGAATTGCCAAAAGTCAGATTTTTGATGACATTGTGACTCCGAAGCGTAGGGATTTTTTCAAAAAATATTTTCTGCCGGTTAAGTTTTTGAGGGCTGATTTCTTGTCCTGTGATAAAAAGCCTTCTGTTTTCATCGCCAAAGCTTTCAGGGGAGCATTAGCAACCGGTTGGCACCATTTTTGAGTGAACTGCCAAAAGTCAGATTTTTGCTGAAATTGTGACCCCGGGGCTTAGGGATTTTTTCAAAAAAATATTTTCTGCCAGTTAAGTTTTTGAGGGCAGATTTCTTGTCCTGTGATAAAAAGCCTTCTGTTTCGAGTGCCAAACCTTTCAGGAGAGCATTTTCAAGCTTTTGGCACCATTTTTGATTGAATTGCCAAAAGTCAGCTTTTTGCTGAAATTGTGACCCCCGGGGCTTAGGGATTTTTTCAAAAAAATATTTTCTGCCGGTTTAGTTTTTGAAGGCTGATTTCTTGTCCTGTGATAAAAAGCCTTCTGTTTCGAGTGCCAAACCTTTCAGGAGAGCATTTTCAAGCTTTTGGCACCATTTTTGAGTGAATTGCCAAAAGTCAGATTTTTGATGACATTGTGACTCCGAAGCGTAGGGATTTTTTCAAAAAAATATTTTCTGCCGGTTAAGTTTTTGAGGGCTGATTTCTTGTCCTGTGATAAAAAGCCTTCTGTTTTCATCGCCAAAGCTTTCAGGGGAGCATTAGCAACCGGTTGGCACCATTTTTGAGTGAACTGCCAAAAGTCAGATTTTTGCTGAAATTGTGACCCCGGGGCTTAGGGATTTTTTCAAAAAAATATTTTCTGCCAGTTAAGTTTTTGAGGGCAGATTTCTTGTCCTGTGATAAAAAGCCTTCTGTTTCGAGTGCCAAACCTTTCAGGAGAGCATTTTCAAGCTTTTGGCACCATTTTTGATTGAATTGCCAAAAGTCAGCTTTTTGCTGAAATTGTGACCCCCGGGGCTTAGGGATTTTTTCAAAAAAATATTTTCTGCCGGTTTAGTTTTTGAAGGCTGATTTCTTGTCCTGTGATAAAAAGCCTTCTGTTTCGAGTGCCAAACCTTTCAGGAGAGCATTTTCAAGCTTTTGGCACCATTTTTGAGTGAATTGCCAAAAGTCAGATTTTTGATGACATTGTGACTCCGAAGCGTAGGGATTTTTTCAAAAAAATATTTTCTGCCGGTTAAGTTTTTGAGGGCTGATTTCTTGTCCTGTGATAAAAAGCCTTCTGTTTTCATCGCCAAAGCTTTCAGGGGAGCATTAGCAACCAGTTGGCACCATTTTTGAGTGAACTGCCAAAAGTCAGATTTTTTGCTGAAATTGTGACCCCGGGGCTTAGGGATTTTTTCAAAAAAATATTTTCTGCCAGTTAAGTTTTTGAGGGCAGATTTCTTGGCCTGTGATATAAAGCTTTCTGTTTCGAGTGCCAAAGCTTTCAGGGGAGCATTAGCAACCGGTTGGCACCATTTTTGAGTGAACTGCCAAAAGTCAGATTTTTGCTGAAATTGTGACCCCGGGGCTTAGGGATTTTTTCAAAAAAATATTTTCTGCCGGTTTAGTTTTTGAAGGCTGATTTCTTGTCCTGTGATAAAAAGCCTTCTGTTTCGAGTGCCAAACCTTTCAGGAGAGCATTTTCAAGCTTTTGGCACCATTTTTGAGTGAATTGCCAAAAGTCAGATTTTTGATGACATTGTGACTCCGAAGCGTAGGGATTTTTTCAAAAAAATATTTTCTGCCGGTTAAGTTTTTGAGGGCTGATTTCTTGTCCTGTGATAAAAAGCCTTCTGTTTTCATCGCCAAAGCTTTCAGGGGAGCATTAGCAACCGGTTGGCACCATTTTTGAGTGAACTGCCAAAAGTCAGATTTTTGCTGAAATTGTGACCCCGGGGCTTAGGGATTTTTTCAAAAAAATATTTTCTGCCAGTTAAGTTTTTGAGGGCAGATTTCTTGTCCTGTGATAAAAAGCCTTCTGTTTCGAGTGCCAAACCTTTCAGGAGAGCATTTTCAAGCTTTTGGCACCATTTTTGATTGAATTGCCAAAAGTCAGCTTTTTGCTGAAATTGTGACCCCCGGGGCTTAGGGATTTTTTCAAAAAAATATTTTCTGCCGGTTAAGTTTTTGAAGGCTGATTTCTTGTCCTGTGATAAAAAGCCTTCTGTTTCGAGTGCCAAACCTTTCAGGAGAGCATTTTTAAGCTTTTGGCACCATTTTTGAGTGAATTGCCAAAAGTCAGATTTTTGATGACATTGTGACTCCGAAGCGTAGGGATTTTTTCAAAAAAATATTTTCTGCCGGTTAAGTTTTTGAGGGCTGATTTCTTGTCCTGTGATAAAAAGCCTTCTGTTTTCATCGCCAAAGCTTTCAGGGGAGCATTAGCAACCGGTTGGCACCATTTTTGAGTGAACTGCCAAAAGTCAGATTTTTGCTGAAATTGTGACCCCGGGGCTTAGGGATTTTTTGAAAAAAATATTTTCTGCCAGTTAAGTTTTTGAGGGCAGATTTCTTGTCCTGTGATAAAAAGCCTTCTGTTTCGAGTGCCAAAGCTTTCAGGGGAGCATTTTCAAGCTTTTGGCACCATTTTTGAGTGTATTGCCAAAAGTCAGGTTTGTGCTGAAATTGTGACCCCGGGGCTTAGGGATTTTTTGAAAAAAATATTTTCTTCCGGTTAAGGTTTTGAAGGCTGATTTCTTGTTCTGTGATAAAAAGCCTTCTGTTTTCATCGCCAAAGCTTTCAGGGGAGCATTAGCAACCGGTTGGCACCATTTTTGAGTGAACTGCCAAAAGTCAGATTTTTGCTGAAATTGTGACCCCGGGGCTGAGGGATTTTTTCAAAAAAATATTTTCTGCCGGTTAAATTTTTGAAGGTTGATTTCTTGTCCTGTGATAAAAAGCCTTCTGTTTCGAGTGCCAAACCTTTCCGGAGAGCATTTTCAAGCTTTTGGAGCCATTTTTGATTGAATTGCCAAAAGTCAGGTTTTTGCTGAAATTGTGACCCCGGGGCTTAGGGATTTTTTCAAAAAAATATTTTCTGCCTGTTAAGTTTTTGAGGGCTGATTTCTTGTCCTGTGATAAAAAGCCTTCTGTTTTCATCGCCAAAGCTTTCAGGGGAGCATTAGCAACCAGTCGGCACCATTTTTGAGTGAACTGCCAAAAGTCAGATTTTTTGCTGAAATTGTGACCCCAGGGCTTAGGGATTTTTTCAAAAAAATATTTTCTGCCAGTTAAGTTTTTGAGGGCAGATTTCTTGTCCTGTGATAAAAAGCCTTCTGTTTCGAGTGCCTAAGCTTTCAGGGGAGCATTAGCAACCGGTTGGCACCATTTTTGAGTGAACTGCCAAAAGTCAGATTTTTGCTGAAATTGTGACCCCGGGGCTTAGGGATTTTTTCAAAAAAATATTTTCTGCCGGTTAAGTTTTTGAGGGCAGATTTCTTGTCCTGTGATAAAAAGCCTTCTGTTTCGAGTGCCAAACCTTTCAGGAGAGCATTTTCAAGCTTTTGGCACCATTTTTGATTGAATTGCCAAAAGTCAGGTTTTTGCTGAAATTGTGACCCCCGGGGCTTAGGGATTTTTTCAAAAAAATATTTTCTGCCGGTTAAGTTTTTGAGGGCAGATTTCTTGTCCTGTGATAAAAAGCCTTCTGTTTCGAGTGCCAAAGCTTTCAGGGGAGCATTATCAAGCTTTTGGCACCATTTTTGAGTGAATTGCCAAAAGTCAGGTTTGTGCTGAAATTGTGACCCCGGGGCTTAGGGATTTTTTGAAGAAAATATTTTCTGCCGGTTAAGGTTTTGAAGGCTGATTTCTTGTTCTGTGATAAAAAGCCTTCTGTTTTCATCGCCAAAGCTTTCAGGGGAGCATTAGCAACCGGTTGGCACCATTTTTGAGTGAACTGCCAAAAATCAGATTTTTTGCTGAAATTGTGACCCCGGGGCTTAGGGATTTTTTCAAAAAAATATTTTCTGCATGTTAAGTTTTTGAGGGCTGATTTCTTGTCCTGTGATAAAAAGCCTTCTGTTTTCATCGCCAAAGCTTTCAGGGGAGCATTAGCAACCAGTTGGCACCATTTTTGAGTGAACTGCCAAAAGTCAGATTTTTGCTGAAATTGTGACCTCGGGGCTTAGGGATTTTTTCAAAAAAATATTTTCTGCCAGTTAAGTTTTTGAGGGCAGATTTCTTGTCCTGTGATAAAAAGCCTTCTGTTTTCATCGCCAAAGCTTTCAGGGGAGCATAAGCAACCAGTTGGCACCATTTTTGAGTGAACTGCCAAAAGTCAGATTTTTTGCTGAAATTGTGACCCCGGGGCTTAGGGATTTTTTCAAAAAAATATTTTCTGCCAGTTAAGTTTTTGAGGGCAGATTTCTTGTCCTGTGATAAAAAGCTTTCTGTTTCGAGTGCCAAAGCTTTCAGGGGAGCATTAGCAACCGGTTGGCACCATTTTTGAGTGAACTGCCAAAAGTCAGATTTTTGCTGAAATTGTGACCCCGGGGCTTAGGGATTTTTTCAAAAAAATATTTTCTGCCAGTTAAGTTTTTGAGGGCAGATTTCTTGTCCTGTGATAAAAAGCCTTCTGTTTCGAGTGCCAAACCTTTCAGGAGAGCATTTTCAAGCTTTTGGCACCATTTTTGATTGAATTGCCAAAAGTCAGGTTTTTGCTGAAATTGTGACCCCCGGGGGCTTAGGGATTTTTTCAAAAAAATATTTTCTGCCGGTTAAGTTTTTGAAGGCTGATTTCTTGTCCTGTGATAAAAAGCCTTCTGTTTCGAGTGCCAAACCTTTCAGGAGAGCATTTTCAAGCTTTTGGAGCCATTTTTGATTGAATTGCCAAAAGTCAGGTTTTTGCTGAAATTGTGACCCCGGGCTTAGGGATTTTTTCAAAAAAATATTTTCTGCCTGTTAAGTTTTTGAGGGCTGATTTCTTGTCCTGTGATAAAAAGCCTTCTGTTTTCATCGCCAAAGCTTTCAGGGGAGCATTAGCAACCGGTTGGCACCATTTTTGAGTGAACTGCCAAAAATCAGATTTTTGCTGAAATTGTGACCCCGGGGCTTAGGGATTTTTTCAAAAAAATATTTTCTGCCGGTTAAGTTTTTGAAGGCTGATTTCTTGTCCTGTGATAAAAAGCCTTCTGTTTCGAATGCCAAACCTTTCAGGAGAGCATTTTCAAGCTTTTGGCACCATTTTTGATTGAATTGCCAAAAGGCAGGGTTTTGCTGAAATTGTGACCCCGGGGCATAGGGATTTTTTCAAAAAAATATTTTCTGCCAGTTAAGTTTTTGAGGGCAGATTTCTTGTCCTGTGATAAAAAGCTTTCTGTTTCGAGTGCCAAAGCTTTCAGGGGAGCATTAGCAACCGGTTGGCACCATTTTTGAGTGAACTGCCAAAAGTCAGATTTTTGCTGAAATTGTGACCCCGGGGCTTAGGGATATTTTCAAAAAAATATTTTCTGCCAGTTAAGTTTTTGAGGGCAGATTTCTTGTCCTGTGATAAAAAGCCTTCTGTTTCGAATGCCAAACCTTTCAGGAGAGCATTTTCAAGCTTTTGGCACCATTTTTGATTGAATTGCCAAAAGTCAGGTTTTTGCTGAAATTGTGACCCCCGGGGCTTAGGGATTTTTTCAAAAAAATATTTCCTGCCGGTTTAGTTTTTGAAGGCTGATTTCTTGTCCTGTGATAAAAAGCCTTCTGTTTCGAGTGCCAAACCTTTCAGGAGAGCATTTTCAAGCTTTTGGCACCATTTTTGAGTGAATTGCCAAAAGTCAGATTTTGATGACATTGTGACTCCGAAGCGTAGGGATTTTTTCAAAAAAATATTTTCTGCCGGTTAAGTTTTTGAGGGCTGATTTCTTGTCCTGTGATAAAAAGCCTTCTGTTTTCATCGCCAAAGCTTTCAGGGGAGCATTAGCAACCGGTTGGCACCATTTTTGAGTGAACTGCCAAAAGTCAGATTTTTGCTGAAATTGTGACCCCGGGGCTTAGGGATTTTTTCAAAAAAATATTTTCTGCCAGTTAAGTTTTTGAGGGCAGATTTCTTGTCCTGTGATAAAAAGCCTTCTGTTTCGAGTGCCAAACCTTTCAGGAGAGCATTTTCAAGCTTTTGGCACCATTTTTGATTGAATTGCCAAAAGTCAGGTTTTTGCTGAAATTGTGACCCCCGGGGCTTAGGGATTTTTTTAAAAAAATATTTTCTGCCGGTTAAGTTTTTGAGGACAGATTTCTTGTCCTGTGATAAAAAGCCTTCTGTTTCGAGTGCCAAAGCTTTCAGGGGAGCATTAGCAACCGGTTGGCACCATTTTTGAGTGAACTGCCAAAAGTCAGATTTTTGCTGAAATTGTGACCCCGGGGCTTAGGGATTTTTTCAAAAAAATATTTTCTGCCAGTTAAGTTTTTGAGGGCAGATTTCTTGTCCTGTGATAAAAAGCCTTCTGTTTCGAATGCCAAACCTTTCAGGAGAGCATTTTCAAGCTTTTGGCACCATTTTTGATTGAATTGCCAAAAGTCAGGTTTTTGCTGAAATTGTGACCCCCGGGGCTTAGGGATTTTTTCAAAAAAATATTTTCTGCCGGTTTAGTTTTTGAAGGCTGATTTCTTGTCCTGTGATAAAAAGCCTTCTCTTTCGAGTGCCAAACCTTTCAGGAGAGCATTTTCAAGCTTTTGGCACCATTTTTGAGTGAATTGCCAAAAGTCAGATTTTTGATGACATTGTGAC